>NW_028301628.1:23030303-23333333 GCF_987345545.1 Pholcus phalangioides
AATTTGGTATAATAGAAACTGCTTTAAGCTGGAATCTTGCGGTCACCTAATGAATATCTTTCTCAGATGGGGAAACGGGGTGTGTCCGATCTTC
This sequence comes from Pholcus phalangioides, assembly GCF_987345545.1. NCBI lineage: Eukaryota > Metazoa > Arthropoda > Arachnida > Araneae > Pholcidae > Pholcus > Pholcus phalangioides. The sequence goes on from NW_028301628.1 coordinate 23,030,398, forward strand.
AAAGGTCACCTAATGAATAATATCAAACGTATCTCGTTAAGATTCTCAAAATAAAATGGTTGTTGGTTTGAAATCGATGCGCTGAACTAAAATGAACAAGATTTTGTTGGATTTAAAATTGGATTTTTTTTTTAAATTCTGCATATCGGTATGAAGTTTATGCGCCAAATATCAACTGATATGGTTATTTTTCATGAGATGACATGAAACATAAAAAATATATGAACCGGTATTTGGGCGCATGGAATTTACACTGGTATGTAACATATAAAACAAATAATATACGATATCACCAGATCAGAATTGAATTTTGGCAGATTCCCAGCCCATAAGGATAGGAAATATGATATCATAACACATTTTGTTCGTTTTCATGTTGCATTCTGATTTAAAATCCACAAGCTGACTCCATTAAAAGAATCATAACCGATAGTTTAGTTATTATTTGATAGATGTACAATATTTTTGTGTTTGATTGCTCTTTCTTTGTTTTTTTCGATATTTTTGTGTAGAAGAGAAATGCGGCATAAATGTAGATGCCTTTGCCTAATAATACTCACAAAAGTCGTCAAAGAATAAGACAAATACCAATAAATACTAAAAAATTCCTAATGCATTTCGACACACTGTCGAAGTGACACACACGAAGCGTGTCGGAATGCATTAGGAATTTTTTAGCATTTCCTTAGCCTTATTTGTTGACGATTTTTTGAATAAATATTTTTGTTACAATTTGTTCAGAATCAATGGCAGAATTTTTTTTTTTTTACAAACACTTTATATGCTGTATAATAGGGCCATATAATTTTTGTTTGGAAAAAAATATATTTTTACCTTTTTATATGCCAATAATGCGTTTTTATTCTAAGATTTTTTTTTCTCTCTGCTTCCATTAATATCAGTAGGATATATATATACATAGAAGTGAGATTTTCAGAACGGCCCAGTTGCAGCATATGAGAGCCTATGATCGCACCAGGCTGCTAAATATTAAGACCGTGAAAATACATCAAAATGTTTTGATTACAGATTTGCATTATGACTGCCAAAAAAACTTTTCTTTGCAATTTCACGCATGTGCAGTGACACTTGCAGTATCGTCGATGCATAAATTGTTCAATTATTTTTGTACGTGCCCGCGTCGGGCATGTGGTAAAAAATGTACACGACCATTCAATTTTTTTTTACCTGCCTTGTTTCTATGTCGGGCAATAAATTTGCCCATCCCTGCATCATACAGCTTCTTATTTTGGAATACTCCCTCTTCCAATGTGCACTGTTATACTCTGAGCGCACAATGTCAGATCTCACTGCAGAGTGGCATCGCTCACATTAAACACTGCATGATACGGTACCACGATTCACCTTTGCAAAATGAGCTGTATATATTTGGTCTGCAGCTTGCAGCATTTTTTTTTTTCATTTGGTGGTCGCACGTAATGCGTGACGAAATTCCTTTTGACACGAAACTTATGCTTTAGTAATTCCTATTTTATTTTTTTCGTTGCAAAGTATTCATAGTATGTATATATAGTACAAAGTATTCATAGTATGTATATATAGTACAAAGTATTCATAGTATGTATATATAGTACAAAGTATTCATAGTATGTATATATAGTACAAAGTATTCATAGTATGTATATATAGTACAAAGTATTCATAGTATGTATATATAGTACAAAGTATTTCACTCATAACTATTTATGTTTTCATCAAACTTCAGATCACCATTTGGTAAAATCCATTCAGACAGCAATCCGTCACTGCTACTACATATTGATTTTCTTGGAGGCATCAGGGACATTCACACGAACCTGGTATTCTTCGAAGGACGTGTCTATGAACCGAACTGCGCTCAGTGGCTGACACCGAAATGGGAATATGTCATGAACTTTCTGGAGGCACCGCACAACATACACCTTTATAGATTCATGAACAACGATCCCGTAACACCGGCTAACAAAAGAGATCATTTGATGATGGGTAAGCAATGAAAAACACCGTATCATGTATATTTCAGCCCACATACACATCATTTATGTACAGAAACTGCTAATAGTAATACATACCAGTAGTAGTAGCAATACATACAATATGAACTACTTGTTAGATACTTATAATATCTTAATGTACAGCGTGTTTCAAAAGTACATTGCAAACTTTTATAATGGGTAGCCTACGTTGCACAAAAACGAATCGAAATCTTATTGTAATGCAGTTTCGAAAATGCTATTGTCACGTGCTAGTGTGTAGAGAGGATGAGTAATGGGACAAGGACACGTAAGGCAATGGACTGCTTTTTGCCGAAAATATGCTTTTGACATGCTCTAAGACAAAGACGTTGCTCAAAAAACGCGATCACGAGAAGCAACACAGGGTAAACAGCGTGTATTCATGGAATCGCTGTCGCATTTTCTAAAACATCCGCCATGTCCGATACTACAAAGATGCATGCTGCAGATATTCATCACTTTCAATAACGTTTTCAAACATAACAGTCCTAACATATGACTCTGTAAAAAGTTACAACTATGTGTTAAATACATTTTTTTAAAATTGGAATACCATGTTAGATATAGTCGCTCGGTGTCTCATTCGTTGCTTCGTATGATATTTTCATATCGGCCTCTGTAGGCTTGCTGATTCAGTTATCTTTCCAGAGGCAGGAACACAAATGACATCCGCGTGATCTGCGAGACTGTTCGTGAATTCATTCACGGTACTGTAATTAGAAAAACATCATCTGAAGTAGCAGGAATTCTGAATTCACGAACATGAAGACCGAGATTTCAAATGCAAAGAGGACGGAGTTGAAAAACTGTGAAAAGGTCGCAGTTTAAAACGTTAAAGAGCACTGGGTTCACAAACGGGAAGAGGGCTGAGTTTATGAACAGGAAGAACGCCGAGTTTACAGACACGAAGAGCACTGAACTTACACACAGAGAGAAGAACACCTGGTTTTTTCTAACCCAGACCACACTGCGTTACGCGAAGGAGATTGAGTTTGCAAATGCGATGAGGACTAATGTGCATACATGTGTGGAACTAACGACTAGTAATGAAAATCTTACAAGACACAAGACGAGTGCCGATTTAACCCGACAACGCACACATGGAAATTCGAACTTGAGAATCGTATCGTCGATGTCGACCAGCCTCGAGTCGTACACTCATGTGGAGCGTACAGACATCTTGCTTGGAGCCTGGTAAACACACACAAATTACTGCTTCTGTGGGTACATGAAATGACTAGCGTATGGTAACCTTTTTGAATGTTCAAAGAACCTTATAGCTGCTGAGATGGGTCGAGACACGGTGGTAAGTTCCCAAAAATGTCCAAGGTGCATCTGCGTACCCTATTTGTTTGCTCTGCTGACAAACCAGTTGCGACAACAGTACCACGAGGTTCTTCCATGGACCCGCTGTCGAGGGGTCGTCTCACGTTTGACTTGCACGTAAACTGCGTGTTGCTTGGCTCGCAATTAAATATCCCGTGACAACTTTACACATTGATGAAGAGTTTAGCAAACCACTCAAGAACAACGTGTAGTACGCATATGTAGACGCACCTTAACAAATTACCAATTAGCCAATCTCGTTGCTTGCCATTGCGTACTCGCGAGCTCAAGAAGTTACACGAGCAGTATGAATCCCCCATAGGGACTAGATACAAGCGTTCGTATCCATCCTGGTCACAATTGTAACCGAATACATTTTCTTTTCCAAAAGCAAGGCCGGAACGAAGACTTTTATATTGTTTTGCCTCCAGAAGCAAACAGATTGCGCCATCCCTACCACTTTAAAATACGATAATTTCCCAACGATGTTTTATGTTCCCACCTAAAATTTGGCGTCCGGGAAGTTGCAACTCTCCCCCTATAGTCCACCCATTTGTCATTTTTCGTTCTGTCTGTACACTAGCACTTGAAGTTAGCATTTGCCTACTTGCATTCTCTATTGATTCGTCTTTGCGCTTTTTACACCTTTTGAAGAGTTTCTCCATTTATATTTGAAACTCTCTGCACCATAGTAGCAAAAGTGAAACATAGAGAGTGAAACCTCCTCGATAAGTTCGTTCATGTGCATTAGAAGTGACATTGAATGACAAAAAAAAAGTAACTCTTTTCTTTTCTTTCTTCGTTTTAACAAGGTTTGCCCCAATGGCTTTCTGTATTCGGGTACAGCATGGATAATTACCTCGTTCCACCAAACTTGTTCGAGAAAGATTTCAAGTGTTCGACTCAATTCATAGAAAGCCTTCCTGTCATATCCGGGTTGAGCTGCTCGGCCGAAGTAGTGATGCGTAATTTCGCACGGCTCAGCAATTCCCCTTTGCCAGAGGTGAAGTGAGTATATAACATGCAACTCTGGGGAACCTTTTATCCATTTTCTCTCTCTGAAATGCTGAGCTGTTCATTTTCTATCTGCATGTGAGTTTCGGAGCGAAATTGAATATGTCTGGGAGAAGATTCTCGGATCAAAATCACATTCATATTCTTCCTCCGGAAACGTCATGTGTATATGAAAAAAGAAAGTTGTTTTGTACAAATATTCTTTCACCTTTTTTTTTTATAAAATGAAACTGATACTTTGAGCCGTGTACACAAGTATGATGTTACATTGTGAGCATGATAAATATTCAGGATTTAAAGTGGTATTGAAAAAACACTTTCCGTGTTATAATTGATAAATTTACCAAAATAATTTTAAAGAATAAAACTAATGGGAATGTTTCAAAAGAAAATTCAGTAAAAGTATTTTAATATATAAAAAACACATGTTTAATTAAAGTGTTTTTAAGTGTTATTTTTTTTAATTTTTTAAAGGGTTCGAAAATAAATTGTTATTTATTCTAGGATGTTTTTGATAAATTGATAATGAAAGTTATAGTTTTAATCATCATTCCATTATGCACAAAAAAGCAAAAGATATTTTTAGAAGTAAAAAATAGCCACATGTTCACGTATGAAAATTATTGAATATTCATCAGAAATATTGATTATTTAAAAATTTTGAATAATTATCTGAATAATTTTGAATAATTATTTGAATAATTTTGAATAATTATCTGAATAATTTTGAATAATTATCTGAATAATTTTGAATAATTATCTGAATAATTTTGAATAATTATCTGAATAATTTTGAATAATTATCTGAATAATTTTGAATAATTATCTGAATAATTTTGAATTTATTATCTAAAAATTTTGAATAATCCTAAAAATACTGAATTTAATCTTAAGAAATATAAATATTGACCGAAACATATGCGAAGTAGAAAAATATTGCATATTCATCCAAATTATTCAATTTAATGAATCATTAGATATTCATAAAACTTACGGAATTTGATAGTTATTGTGTAAAATATAATTTGAATTGAAAAATATTGAATTGGGTAAATAATTTGGTATCAACCAAAATAATTTAATATTCAACCAAAATATCAAAATTGAATATTCATAAAAAATTATTGAATATTCATAAAAATTATTGAATATTCATAAAAATTATTGAATATTCATAAAAATTATTGAATATTCATAAAAATTATTGAATATTCATAAAAATTATTGAATATTCATCAAAATTATTGAATTAGGTAAGTAGTCGAGTAGAATATCCATAAAAAACAATTATTTCTAAAAATATCGATTATTCCTCGAAACATTTTATTATTTCTCGGAAAATTTGATTATTCCTAGAAACATTCGATTGTTGTTTGAAACGGTTGATGAATATCGATTGTGTGTGCGATGATCCATCATTTTGATGGATGAATATTCAATTATCATTTTTTATGGATGTTCAATGATTTTTGATTAAACATAATTGAAAATAATTGAATGTTCATAAAAATTATCGAATTTTTCAGATTAGATATCGGAAGGGAAATTATTTACGAAAGATCTATATCAGCTATATCAGTTGAGTGATATATTTGCTATTTCTACAGGTTCCATCCAGAAATCAAGCCTCAACTCGCCAATTTACCTTCCGTACTCGGCGATGGTCTATTAATGTCAACAACGGAAGGTCGTACGTTCATCCACATCTTGAGCGAGGCAAGTCCAATACTCAGAGACGTCATGACCGAAGTCTTCAACGACACGGAGTTCGTCGACCTGCACTTCTCTTTACACGGACAGGATTCATTCTATCTGGTTCAGAGTGATCAGAAGAGAGTCCAGGAGGATTGGAATCAGTTGCAGAGGCTCGGAACCATGTTCAACGTTACCATGCACGCCGGTGACAGTCACGTCGATTTGAGGCTGCGTAGCCCAGCTTTGTTGCTGAATATACGCTATGGAGGTAAGTGTTACATTACACGCACTCCCCATTATCAAATAAAATGCTTCCGATTTACAGTAAGCAAAATACGAAGAGAGAGAGAGAGAGAGAGGATCTTAAATAACTACAAAAAAAAGATCAAGTCGCCAATTCTCACCATAAGTTGTCAAACTTGTAAAACGTTGCCAAATATTGCTGAAAATTCCTAAGTTTGCAGGGAATTAAGGGCTACTGCACATAACAGTTAATTAAAACGTATTTCACGAAAAATGTTCATGAAGTGTTTTTATATGCGATATCGTTTTTTTGTTATCGCAATGTAATACATGGAAGTCAAACCAGTTTGTGAATTGAGCGCCATTTCTCGTACTGGCCGAAACATGCGGCCAAAGTCCAATTAACCGGCAGGAGATTCTTGGCCGAAATTCGATGTGCTGATGCAAGACGGTCCGTTAGGATCCACGAACATCTGTCACTTCTGGTTTAACGTGTGAATATAATTTTCATTATCGTGATTATTGTAAAGATAATATGCATTACCGTAATTATTGTGAAGGTAATATTGATTATCGTGATTATTGTGAAGATAATATTCATGATCGTGATTATTTTTTAGATAATATTCATTCTTGTGATTATTGCGAAAATAATATTTTGATCTGGTCTACTGCTTTTCGGAAGAAGTCATACTTCTATGTCCTCCGATTTTGGATGATTACTCCATACGATTTCGCGAGCTAGCTGGCTAAAGCTCGAAAACCAGAGAAAATCGAACTTTGGCTGGTGAATTTACAGCGAAATTGTCCAACACGTGACGCCGAGCCAATTTGCAAACTGGTTTACTTCGTGCTTTCGTCGTAACCAATCAAAATTATTTTTATTTCATTCAAGATTAAAGAAAACTGCGTTGTAAATGAGGGAGAAAATGAGCCATTTTTACGATGTACAAATTGGACACACTTTAATGTCAGGGTTGCCATAATTACAGGAAAATATCCAATAACGTTTCGTAAAATACGGGTCATATGGTCACCTTAGTTTGAATGATAGAACGGAATATATGATTGCAGCAGGCTCTCGATAGTCCGTCCCTGCGCTACTCCGACCCGTTCAGTAAACCGGCGTTTTTAGGCCCGTTTTCTTCAAATATATAAAACAAAGGGAAACTTGCCACACCTGCCCTGTATGTTTTTGCACAGAAGTTTGCACTTTTTTAATGGTCTTTTTTCAAATCGACTTTAAATAATTCGGCGATTTCGGTTAATCTGCAGACCCTGGTCGAATATGTGTCGGATTAGCGAGAGTCTACTGCGTTCATATTTTTCGATTATCAAGGAGTTAATAATCCTTCCCAAAAACTTGGTAATATTTCCCTCCAGATTTTACACTCGTCCATCTCAAAAATACATAATAAACGGGGATGATGAAATATAGCTTTCATTCCAATATTTTACATCATTTTTCACTTAAAATCAACAAAATTTTATTTAAAAAAATGTTTTATAGGGAAATGAGGGGAAAAAAAAAACAATGTTCCTTAATGCAGTTTTCTTGTATTATCCCATTATCGAAATTAATGTTTTCATTGAAAATTTTATTATTATTATTATTATATAGAGAGTTAAGCCCCCCCCCCCTATACATGTGGTAACGCATTTCCTTCAAGATATTACCTCTTCAGCGTAAAACCCTTATCGAGAGCCGCGAAATACTTACGGATACTCACGAAGACTGTGAATAGAAAAGAATATTGATTGATTTCATTGCTTGGTTATTCAAAGATTTTACTTTAAAGTAATTGAACTGAGTAATTTTTTTTTTTTCTTGGGGGAATTTCTTTCGATTCCAAAATACCCATGATCCTTTGAAGTATCAATTGGAATATTTTAAAAGCATAGGAAATAGAACTTTTATGTGATATCTTACATTTCCTATTAATCTATGTAGATCATGTACAAAATGTATTTTTAAGCATATTGTTTTTGGGTCTAAATTTTTACAGTTTGGAAAAAACTTATGGCTGTCCAAACAAGTTTTGTAAAACTACATAATTTAACTAAAATATTTTTCTTGCTATTGTAGAAAAAAAAAATCAAACACTTTCCTGTTAGTCTTCAAATATAGATTATTTAAAATTGAAGTTTCCGATTCGTGGTTGCCTGCCGTTAACTATAGATCAAAAAGCAACACAATGAATATATAGGAAAAACATTGGTAGAGCAAATATATATATATATTTCGGGAAGTCATCACTGGGGAATTTTATGTTTTGTTGAAATCTTAACCGAAATCGTACTGCGATTTTGTGTTATCTGGGTAAAAGGTGATAAACGAATAAAGCCCGCTTCCCACGGCGTCCGGAACTAGACGCAGCGTAAGGTAATTAAGGTAAAAGAGTTAATAAAAGTGTTTTTGTTTGACATAAAACCGCAATCATGGGCGGTGTGAAGAAAATCCCGTATTGTTCGGAAATTTCAGCGGAAAACGCTTGGTGGGGAGAAGTCTAACGAATTTCAAGGAATGTCTAACGGATAGCACCGTTGTCGTGACTGCTATCTAGAATATTTTTTTTCAGTAAAGATTGAAAAGACTCCGGCCCACATAACATTCATGACATACTTATAGATTGCTATGAGATTTATACCCATGCGGTGCATTCTATTCTTTTCAGCATCACTAGAACATTTCGAAAGTACGTGCCAGCTTTCTGATCAATAATCAAGGCCATAGATTGCCAACAACTTGATATCGTTGATTAATTTAACATCTATATTTGTGTTAATTCGAAGTTCTTTATCTCGCTATAATTTAATTTTCCCAGGAAATTCTGCTGAGGAAAGGAAAAGACTGGTTAGACATGCTCGTAGAAAAGCGGTAGATGAAGCTTGGCAAATGGAAGCAGATCGAATCCGTAGTGGCCGCAAAACAAGCAAGGAATGGACAGCAGATGAGACAAAAGAACTCCTAGAGAAAGGCACAGTAACGAGCTATTTTGGTACCAGCGTCCACGATACAGATCAATACTTCCAATTGGCTGACGATCCAACGACGGTGGTTTTCAGAAAATTAGTAGCTGGTACGGCATACACGGATGTTTGAAATCCGAACATTCAATAACACTTGAGGTAAAAAAAAAGAATATGCATTTTTTATTGATTTTCAATTTAACCTGTTAAACAGATCTATTATCTTATATCGATATTTTACCGATATTCCTTGTATCGAATTTTTAGGGAAAAAATATCATCGTCATCAAAGAAACATCAACTACATTTCTCCGTCCATCCTTGGCTCACGCTTCTCTGACGCCATCTGCGGATCTGTCCAACGTCTCTCGATCAACAGATCAATCGAGTTCGGTGCGTTAAGAAAACTTCATAAGTTCATCGTATCTCTCTGTATAAGTGTGGATTCATATCGGAAATCACGTCTAGTGAATGGCCTAAAAGAAAATATATTGGATTGGACACAGTGCTGTACCCTGGAGTACGCCCTTTACTTCGTCTTCTTAACCCTTCAACGTGATAACTTTACCATGGAAAATGGTTGATTTTACCTTTAATGAATATAATGATATATACGATTATATTTGTGTATATATACCCAAAGGCAAAAAACAACCTCGAGCTGCAGATCAAATCACCGAATTCTCAATGAACGCACAAATGCGATACCATAATACTATTGTGAACTCTTCGTCCGTCATGGTCCGTGAATTTTTGTAAATAATTATTCGGAAATCGAGTCACCATGTAACTCTGTCGAACATTCACAATCAGCATTTCTCATGCTGCAGTGTGATTCAGACTCGACTTGTTTTTTGATAACAACAGCATATGTAAATGGACCTACGTGCTGATATGATTGTGACTATTTTTCCTTGAAGTATTGCTGTGTCGGAACAAGCGATATTACAAGCTCTGTATGTTCCTCCTGTGAAATAAAAAAAATCTTAATATTCGGCAGTATATACGCTGGCATTGAGAACTTTTTGTAAATTCGTGTTTATTTCATTATAATTATAATTTCTTTTGATAAATGCGTCAATGTCTCTAAGGTGTCAGATTTTATACATTCGACACAAAAAAAATATTCGAATTACCTCAGAGTATTAAATTTTATACCCATTTCGATGTGAAGTCGTATCCTTATAAGTGACATTGCATTGTGGAAGATGTATTTCTCGTATTTGAATTGGAAATAACTATAAATAAAATTCATTACATCTTGTTCGTTTGCATTCAGTGAATATAAATCTTAGTCAATATCTTTGAACGATTTCACCAATTATTCTTAAATGACATCTGGAGAGCCTCATATTCTGATTTTATCGAATATTTCAATGTAAAAATGACAATCAATGAATTTGAAAAATCATTAATTTTGCTGAAAAATTTAAAACAATGTCGTGATAGACGATACAATTTTACGAAGGTATACTAAAACTATTTTAGAAAATTCAAGGGGTGGAGTCAATGGGGATTAAAATATAAAAACACTTGATAAACATAGGCAATTACCTGCTTATGTGGCAGCAATAATGATTTCTTTTTCTATTCTTCTAGAGTTTTTATTATTTTAAGATATGTGAAATAATTTATATTGGAAAAAAAATCTTTCATTTGTAAGAGATGGTAAAGAAACAAAAGAGTTTTATATGCATCCATTCCCGTAGAAATCTCAACGAATAACTTCCATTCGTCGAGAAAAAATCATATATAAAATTCCTTCAAAGAAAATGGAAAAATATAGAAAAGGATTTCCAGAATCATTCAGGATTCTGGAAATCATAGATTTTTTTTTTCACTAAAAACATTCCAGATTAATAAAAAATGAATTAATGGCTCTAAAATAAAAGTATTATGTGGAAAATGACCATCACACAAATATCAAGTAAGCTTTTCCAGGTAAATCCTCTAAAAGGCATCGAAGGTTTCCCTCAGTTTTATACGCAATCTTAGAGCAAATAAAAACTTGATATGGCCTGCCATCAAAAAACATGTCGATTGGATTGAATTGGAAACAAATTCACCTCGAAAAATTTGGATGAAAATTCATAGACGATATTGATAGTTGGAATTCGTGATTTTTGCCAATCGTTTTACATACTGAAATTCCTGAAAAATATGTTTTATTTGTCGTAAAAAATTAAAAGAGTAAAAATACCAATAAAGTATTTCGAGGAATTTATATTCAAATATTTTACGAACAACTTTGGTACAATACGATAAAAGGGGCACATTCTATTAGTTGATTTTTTTTTTGTTTGGAGGAACAATAAAAAATATTTTTTAATTGTTTTTACATTTTTACCAATTGCAAATTTAGTATAGTAAAATCACATCAGCTGGATTTTTCATTTTTTTTAAATTCTAAAACCAGTCTTCTTTCTGAAATCTTTCGTGTGAAGTACCCTCTCTATACTCATATCATGCATCATACAGGGGGGCATCAAGAAGATGGGGGGATTATTATTCTATAATTGAGACACAAAACAATTGACGCAAAAAAGAGTTATCTCTTCTCAGAATATACATTAATTGCACGGTGCGTATGTAGTCTTTGTAAAAAAAATTGCTATTTCTCGTCTTTCCTGAATTGATAAAATTAGAATTTCATATTCTGAATTCGAGATCATTTTCAATTTCTATCTATACGTGAACAAGATGTAATGAACGACCAATGAAAATACTTATGGATGTACATGGTGTTATATGTACTCTGAATGTACACGTTTTTCTTACAAATGCTTACGAGCGAGATACTTATCGTACCTTTTTCGCAAAAAAGAAGAAATAATCTTTTTCATGGTGCGTTTATGAGAAAATTTGTGCTTTTCATTTCTTGCCTTCTTCGTATGAAAGACTGAAACCACAATTTAATGGAATGTGTGCTCAAATTATTTGTGAAAAAAAAATGTGAGCGAGCTTCAGCACTATTTCTTCTCTATATATAAATAATGTATACATACATACACATATATGTATATATGAAAAAAAATATATATATCTATACATTCATGTATGATTCTTCAAGGCTCTAGTTCATACTAGAGCTCGGAGCAACATATTGGAAATTAAAATTTTATAATAAAAAATGTTGTTTGGTAATTTTCTTCCATTTTTATGGTGAATATTTCCTTCATATTGGTAGTACTAAATTATTAAAATAATATATAATTGGATTAACTTTGAGTTTCATTAAAATATATCATTTCAATTTTTCCTGATTAAAAAAAATTCAAATTCATAAGCTAGTTCATTTTTATTATGTTAAAAAAATATAATTAGTTTTATATGAGAACGTATTTAAATTTGTAAAGGAAAATATTAAATAATGAACTTTCAATTAAACTATGTCGATATCTTTATCTCATTAAAATAAGGGGGGGGGGGACTACTGGCTTTAAAAACGTACTCTTTTTGAATAAGATATATTGAATTTCTTTTATAAATGTATTAAAATAAATATTATCAACTTTATTTAGTTTTTTATATTTTGTTTTCGAAAATTAAAGTTTATTAATATACTCTATACACACATGCTATGTTATTAAAAAAAAAATTCCAAAAATAATAAATAAAAGTTGTTTTTTTGAATTTCAACAAAAATAGAAAGATAGAAAACCTTTCACCATTAGAAATATTCATTTGGTAATTTTAAAACCAGTAATTGAATTAATTAAATATCAATACATTGTAGACAAATTTGAATAACATTAAGGGTATAATTGTGGTTTTCTTTCACATTTACATGAAAGTAGAGAGATATATGAAATTTTTGTAACTTCGCACGCCCATGATGATACTGGCAATTATTCATGTGAATAAGTGACAATATACTAATTAATGTTAAAAATTGATTTAAAAAATACATTAAAGTATTCATTATTTTTAAAATAACATACTTCAGAACGAATTCAAATTGGGGAAATCATATTTTTCATGTTTGTTGATCTTTGAAAAAAAAATTCAATTTGATCACAGTAATAAACACAATTTATACATTGATCAAAAATTAGAAATTTAAATTGAGAAAAAATGGGAATGGAATAATAATCAGGTATGCGAAGTTGTTTACTCCGTATATTGACTTTTATTGCTAAAAAAACTCTTACAATGTGTGGGAAATTTCGATCGTTTAGTAGTTCAATATTTTAACGGCCAATGTTGCCATTTCGGAACAGCGGTTTTATGATTTAGAAGAAAATATTACTACTCTCTTTGGACGAATCAAGAGCGATTCCTTGAGTACTTTATTGCGTTTTTATACACTGTGCGCATTTATTTTCCCTATTCTTTTATATAAATTATTGATTATTATTCTTACATGAAAGCATTTGATTTTTTTCCCTGAGCGTGATTTCAAACTTAATAATTAAACGAAAATGTCATTCATTACATCATTTTTGTGATAACTTTTTTTTTCAAATCTTTTGTTTTCTAAGTCTAATTTCAATGCTGTTTCTATAGAAATGGGAAAATACAGAAAATATATATAGGAATTTTTTTCATGAATTTTATGGTCGATGTCTCTAATTTAAAGGGTGAGAAGGGGGAATAGCAAGAAAACAATCAATTCCAATCTTGATTTCCCCGTGAAACGAAACTTCCTCATTGTATCCAAACTCTAGGTCGAAGCGAGATAGTTACGATAAATTATTCCGGAAACAATATAATTTGTACCATGCAAAACTATTGTTGTAAAGAAAAAATCTTATTGCGACGCAGTTACAGCGATGTCATAGTGAATGTATATAAACTTACTAAAACCCCATATATCCCTGTACATAATTTCATAAATATTCAAACATTAATTTTATCAATGTTTCATTCAACAATCTCAATTATTTTTTCAAACTCTCTTCATTTATACTATCAACAAGTATGAATTTCACTCTTCCAGAAAAATATAAATTGAGTTAATATTTCGGACGTTATATTTATTTTTCTGTAATTTGTTTCAAACCTTTGATTAACAAGCATTGAAATATAGAAGAAAAATTTTTATGGATTATTTTAAAACTGAATGAGGTACCATCAATACTAATACATGGGGAAAAAATATTGTCAATATGTAAAACAGAATACGAGATGTTACACTTCAGGGTTAAATTATTTTCATAGATTTGAATAGTTTGAAATAGTTATTTATCAATTGACAACTTACTTTTCTGTCATTGTTGAAGAATGAACAGTAATTGCATCTTCTCCACACATAATATTTCCTTCCAAAATGCTAGAGCCAAAAATCGTTCTTGCTTGGCTTGTCCAGTGGAGACATATGTGCCCTTGAGTTACATTGTGCTGGTAATTATCGTAATTTTCACGAACAACCCTCAGAAAAAAAATAAAGTTTTAGGAGTTGCTTATGAAAGCATCGATGCCGAAACGAGCTCAAAATATAAAATGTCTTTAATTGAAAAATATAAGAAACACGTGTTGCTTTCGAAAGCAATATATTGCCAAATTAATTAAAGTGTTAAATCTATGTCATCGTCCCAAAAATATTTCTAGACTAAGTACAGTATAAATACAATATAATCTACAAGAGTAGGTAGAATTATATAAATACTCACCCCAAAATATTTTTTTTTCATAAATCACACACATGTAAATGAATTCATGTGACTAACTTGTATTAAAAAATTAAACTTTTACCATAAAATTTAAGTTGTTAATTTTTGATATTATCATTTTTTTAATAATAACCATTTCTTGTTTTTAAAAGCAATACCTTATTTTGAAAATAATACTTATTTTTAATTAATATCTATTTTTTAAATACTTAATTATGAATAGGCATTCCATATGGATTGCAGCTATGTTTCTACTGTATCGACTAGAATCTAGTGCGAAAATAGAGTGTAAAGAAAACGACTATAAAAATAAAGAAACAGATTCATTTGTACTAAGAAAAAAAATATTCACCGTTTCTTTGGTATATAATTTCTAATATATTAACTTTCTAGGAATTCTTCTTTCAAATAAAAACATAGTATTTTCTTTATTTCTCTCCATCCCCTTATTTTTTCTTGTCCAGGGAATCGTTGATAAAAAAAAAAGATATTTCGAGCCCTAATCAAGTCTTCATTTCAAGTCACTGAATTCATAGCAAAACTTAGGATCGTGTTTTTTCCTCCTAAAATTCCGCATCTTTTCTTTCCCCACTAAGTTTCTAAGTTCCGTTTTACTTTTTTGGAATTTCTTTCCCTCTCTATTTTCTCTTTTGATTTCCTTAGCTGTTTTTTTTTTCCATTTTGGCTCAGATAAAGGTTCTGGAGCGAGGAAAATTGGGGCGTTAAAGCAATTTAGGAAGATGAGCGATAAAGATAATGGTATGTTATTGTACTTCTCTCGTTTCTACGAAGTCTCTCTCTCTTACTTCTTTCTTTTTTATTATCTTCTCTTTTTTTGTCTTCTTTCTTAAAACATTTCCTTTTGATAGTATTTTTCGCACCACCCCTTAAGGTCCGCGTAAACTTTTCTTCCTTTTTTGTTTTCTTTTACAGTTTTCTTTTGTTTACAGTGTTTTCATCTGATAACGATATGCGGTGGAAATGATTTATCTCTTTGCTCCTCCATTTATTTATGTATTTTATTATCTCTGTTTTTTTTTTATTTTATATTATTATTATTATCATCCTTATCCTAAACCCGCTCAATTTCTCCGTTGTAAGACATATATTTTTTCCCCCCTTAAACATATACTTCGTTTAAAGAACATCTCTTGGGGAGAAAAGGAGGATTCAGT
Source organism: Pholcus phalangioides (assembly GCF_987345545.1). Taxonomy (NCBI): domain Eukaryota; kingdom Metazoa; phylum Arthropoda; class Arachnida; order Araneae; family Pholcidae; genus Pholcus; species Pholcus phalangioides. Next base: position 23,046,448 of record NW_028301628.1, read on the forward strand.
AAGATTAATATATATATTTTTCCTTTTCTTGCACAAGATTTCTACACGCGGAATAATTTTTGTTTTCGTATTCAACTAATGTTAAACACCCTAGAGCATTTAGAAGCAATTATTTTGCTCTACTTCTTTCTTTAGTATGAACGATACGCGGTATTTAATGGAAGAATTCGTCTCCGTTATTCCGATTTTTTTTTATTGTCGGTATTTTATTTTGGGATTTTACAACGAAAAAAGGGGGGGGGTTGAAAAATTTTGCTAAATCTTAAGATGTTTAAGGTTTTTGTTATTTTTTTGGTTCTTTTCGGTCTTACGGGATTTCTGTGTATATTTATCTGTTATAAATCGAGTGCAATATAGACAGGATAATTTGGCTCCAGTAAAATCTGAAGAAACATAAATGACCTTTTGTAAATATTGGAACGAAAATATAGAAGTAATTTTCTGATAACCGTTTTCCTTAGCATTATGTAATAAAACAAGTTCCACCTCGTTAGGCAATTTGCCTGTTGTGGCATTTCTATCTGTATATTCTCTTTGTAATGAGTTGAGGTTTAACAGATGAATTTTTATAGAATCTCAAAAATCTGACTATTACAATATTTTACTATATATATGAAATAATATATTTTTATTTAAAATATCTTTTACTGAAATTGTCATTAAATTTTTCCGGATCGAAACGTGCGATGAATGGAAATGGACGTTATTTATTATTGAGATTGTAAATACATATTTTATTCAGGTCTCTCAAGTGGAAGATTTTTATTCCTTAGAGAAACTGATAGCATGATTATTTTATTAGCTAGATAGTCCCGTCTCATGGTTATTTTTATCATCTTATCTTGTCTATTTCTATCAGCTCATCGCATGATTATTTTTTAGCTTGACAATGTATCTCACCATATGAATATTTTATATCCCCGACTTTGATGCGCCTTGCGGTGCATGTGTAATTTTTCGTCAGGGTGGTTGGTGAAAATGCCAGACTTTATCGTCAAAGTCGGCCACTTTACTATCCATAATATGGTTTTAACTCGTTTTAACATACAGGGTGATTCAAAAACTCAGAGTACAAACTTTTAGGGGAGTTAGCAAACAAAAAAACCGAATTACAAAAAAAAAGGACAGAATCACAATTTTTTTTTTTGCATAACTGGATGGTAAACATATTCAGTACTTGTTGTGAAACTTAACGTGTGCGCGTACTGTGCTCATGTAAAGAATCGCTAAATAAGGAGTTTTTCCACCCATTACTGGCTAGTCATTTCTGCATCTTCGTTTATCTTTCAGCTGATCAGGTTGAAGTTTCCAGTCATACATTCCTATATGTTTTATTTTTGTGTTTTCTACCTCCCCTAAAAGTTTGTACGTTGAGGTTTGAATTACCATGTATATAGCATTTTGTATAACCTTTCCATGGGCACCAAGAAAAATCCAGATTGGTGCCATACAATCAGCGGATACCAGGTGATTAAGATGAACAGGCTCACATCATGATTATTTTTATTTGCTGGAGAGCCTCAAATCATGATTATTTTTACAGCTAGACTGTCTCAATGCACATAGTTATTTTTATAAGTGTGATTTGGTTGATTAGTCAGACCGAGTCTGAAAACCGTTTTTCCTATTTGAGGTATTTTTTATCTCTGTCCGCCAATTATTTCTCTTTGCCAGTCTGAAAATTATTTCTTTTATTTGCGGTATTTACTATTCACCAGTCCGAAAATTATTCCTAATATTTGTGGTATTTATTTTGTGGCTCTCTTAAAATTATATTTTTTCCTATTTGCTTTATTTTTTCCGTTAAGCAAATTATTTCTCCTATTTTCATTATTTCTTGCCGGTCTGAAAATCATTTTTTGCATTTGTGGTATTTGTTTCACGGCTGTCCACAAATTTTTTCTTCTATTTGCGTAATTTTGGGCCAGTCCGCAAAATAGTGTCACTATTTGCTTGTAGTTTTATACCGGCCGACAAATTGTTTTTGCCTGCGGTGTTTTTCTTTTTTGCCTATATATATATATATATATATATATATATATATATACCGATCATCAAAGTATTTCTCCCAATTCCATTTGAAATGGCAGAAATACTTTTGAAGTTCTCAACTACTTCCATCAGTTCGCAGCTGTGAAAAGGCTGGAAAACACTGAGTTAGATAGCTAGAATTGATCCGGGCTGATCATTGTAAATTATCCGATATTTTTATTAGATATAAACAGTAAGAGCATGGTTATTTTTATCAGCTAGATCTTTTAATTATTTTTTTGTTATTTTCCCGATTGTAATAATAATATATAAATCCCGTCAGATCCCCTGTCAGATTTTCCACGTTCTATAAATATTTTTATGATAGCAGTCCTGATTAAACATAATTCTCATCACGTCATTCCATTTGCCATCAATTTCCCTTACTCTTTTTATAGTCATTTTCTGTGTTAGATGCGTAAACTGGAGGTATTAGTAATTGTACCACGTAGGGCACCTGATATGATGACGCGAACTATTAAAGTAATTCCCTTGTGCGAGGTGAAATTTATCAGAGAGTATTGCAGTACAAATATATATAGTTTTTCCTTTTTTTTTCATTCCCTGGTGAGCTTCGTGACAGCTTAAATTAACATTAGTACTGGCTATGGTCGTTACGAGACCGATTTTTTTTTTTTTTTTACAGTTCCGTTTCCTTCTACCTAATAACCTAAGATATATCTAGAACTGTTATGTCTCTTAAGGTTTATCAGCTTGAAGATAGTTGAATGGAAGTTTTATTGCGTTTTTAAAAACCAATTACGGTTTTTATACTTAACGGTGGAACTTTTGAACGTTTCTAGAATTTTCGAAAACCCGTTTTTTTATTGGTTTTATCTTATTTTTTTATCTTCATTTACTTTATTTCTGATTTCATTTTTGTCTCTACCTATTTTTTTTTATAGTAATTCCACCTGAACTTACGTAGTTACTACTATCAACTGAATTTTTTTTTTCAAATCCTGAACTAAAATCTTCATTTATTTTTATTGATTTTTAATATAACGAACTAGATATACAAGTATTTTTGCAATTTGATGACTTTGTTTTGCTTTTCATAAATTTAGAATGAGGAATTATTCTGCGGTGCTTTGATTTTTTCTTGATAATGTAATTCCCCAGTCCCTAATGTAGGAACAAAAAATTGCATATGCATGATGAGTATGAAGTAAGTTGGTCTGTCTAGTGAAGTATTCTTCAACCTTTTACAACTACTACTAAATACTTAACGATTTGGTTCATGTGGGAATTTGGGTGTCCGCGTTTTGAACCTAAAGTGAAGTTCGCTTCTGTGTAATGCCTGCTATAGTGCTGCCATATATTTTTCAAACGACCATTTGATCCTTTTTGTCGCACCATGATCATTTTCTGCACACGAGGGGTAATTAGGCCGGGACCTACAATTTATTGCTGATTCCGAAAGGCAGCCTTGTTTTTTTTAATCCTCATCTAGAGGTTGGTGCACTAACTCCTCGATGGGGGGACTTTTTGCAGTAGCAATTTTTTTCTGCGGTTATGTCGCCGTTTCTGCTGTACCCCGGTGTCACGAAAGTTTTCTGACAAGGACGAACCGGTTATCGAACTCGTGACACCTCTAAACTTTCTTTGGTAATTTAGGGTCCTCGCGAAGCGTGTCCGTCACTATGACCACTCGACCTCCACAGCGGCTGCTTGTGAAATTAAGTGAACAATTTCACTGGCCGAATTGAATGGGAGAAATAATTTAAGAGCGTTCGAGGAAAAAATAATGGAAGGAAAATTACGTAAAACCTTCTATTTATTATACTATTTCAAAATCTATTATCATGCATGTGAGAAACGCCTAGGATTTCTCGCATGCATAGCAATCAGCTAGGGTTTCTGCTGCCACCTATCGATTAGCTATTAAAACAGAGCTGTCTGTTATAATTCTTCGAATGATAGTAGTTGTCGGGGTTTTAAACCGTTTGCAGCATAAAATATAAAGCATTCACACCAATTGTGTGCCATAAAAATGAACAATATACGCACTTATACCAAATATTAATTATTTCCATGCTACACACCGGTTTAATTCAACCATCAGTTTTACAACATTTTACAACTGCTGGGACAGGTTTAAATAATTGCAAATTCCTTGAAAATGCGGTACTAATGGGGGAAAAAATTGCTGACCAATTAATGTAAATAAATGAAAGAAATATTCTGAGGACCGTATATAATATATATAAATGAGGCAAACAGTTTGAGAACAGCAAAAAAATAAATGCTAAGAAATAAAATAAATATATAAATAAGAGGAAAATATTCGGACCAGCAAAAACACATAAAGGGAAGAAGTGATTTGCGGACGGGGGGGGGGGGATATGAGAAATCACTTGCCAACCGGTAGAAAAAAAAACAAAAATTATGAACAAGAAATAATTAAGAAATGATATTTTTTCGGCCCGAAATATACTGAGAAATTGAATTTTCTGGATGTTATGCCTAAACTAATATTCGGCATAAATAAACTAAGTTTCGATTCCCGGAGGAGACAAATCGCTTTTATTTCCAAATATTTGTTTCGGCATAACATCCAGGAAATTTCATTTTCTCAAGAGAAATAATTGTTTTTCCCTGAATGAAATGCTTTAACATGAAAACTAATGTGGGGACAGGCTAAAAATACGTTAATAGGAGGAATAATTTGTGGATCGGGGAAAATACATGAATAAGATAAATTATTTGTGGACTGAAAAAATAAAGTACATGAACAGAAAAAATAGTTTGAGTACTGGCAAAAAATACTCAAGCAATATGTAGACGTAGTAAATTTCAGATCTTTCGGGTGTTCCAGGCTGCCGTGTTCCGTGTCCAAGAGTCCTGGAACACGGCATAACCATCCGAAAGGTATGAAATTCATTAAAAACTCCGGCTGTGAAATCCTGACTTCTCTTTTCAATTATGTAGACGGTATTTTGTTTAATAAATCTAAAATTATATGTAGTGGGTAGATGAATTGGACAAAATATTTCGAAGACTGACAGGCCTTCGCACAGACCAGTGGTCGAAGAATACTGTTAATTGCATTCCGCGATGGTGTCAAGTTCTGGGGATGGATATCAAAATGCACGCAGATATTACCCCAATGATATATTATTAGGGATACACCAGTGTTCAGCGTTGCGTGAAAAATTCGCATATTTTTACACAGAGATCGTTTTATGCTAATCGGGAGTGGATTAACATTCACGTGGTTATTCTTAGTTTTTCGAGAAAAAAAATATTACGAATTACGAAGCGCGGTACAAAATACAAAATTAAGGGGCGATGAGTAATGAAATGAAAACAATTGAAAAAAATGACAAATTCATTAATTGTTTCAAAAATTTACATGATTACTTTATTTTTCTACATAATTTACATGTCGTTCCAAACAATTTTGATATCGTGAAACAAGCTTCTTCAAACATTTTGCATAAAATTCGCCGCCTGGGATTTCAGCCAGTTTTGCACTTAGATTTCCAATTTCTCACTTTTCTCAAAACGTGTAGACGCAAGCCAGTTTTTGAGATGTCGGAAGAGATGCCAGTCACTGGGGACGAGATCAGAGCTTTAAGAGGGATGATCAAAACGTGGTTATTGAAAAATCTCCCATCCGAATTTTTGAATTGTTCCCATAGTGCGTGCAGCCGTGTGCGGACGTGCATTATCGTGAAGGAGAACAATTCCTGAGCATGCATTGCCGTCGTCGGTTTTGAATTTCACGGCGCAGTTTAGAAAGGGCTTCACAATGTACTTATGATGTAATGGTTGTTCCAGGTTCCATAAAATCAATTAAAAGCACACCCGTTTGGTCCCAGAATACAGTTGCCGTGATTTTGCTTTGATACTGGATTTGTGTGAATGTTTTCGGTTTAGGTGAACCGGAACGACGCCACTGCATGGGATGTTGTTTCGTCTCAGCATTGACGTATGAAATCCACGTTCTATCACCAGTGACAAACTGGGAACATGATGCTGCTCAAATTTACACAATTGACGGTGAATTTAAGCAACATTATGTACTCTTGCGTTTAGAAATCTAATCACTGATAGAATTTCACAGGGTGGATTTGTTACTACCGCACTCATTTTAACACAATGTCTTGCTAAGGCAGACAACAGCCAAAGACGGCAATACGGCGGTTACATTCCCAGCAAACCAAGTAATGCTGCTACGCATGCGCGAACCAATCGGTATTGCCATTCGTTTTTAATACGTGATCGGCCCTTAATTTTGAACCGCTCCTCGTATGTGTATGGTTCTCGGATATGTTTTGTGAATGTGTCTAGATAAATTTAGATACCCCTAAGAACTCTTGCAAGAGTTCTAGAGAAAATGTCTGAGCTTTTCTCTGCACAGGATAAAATTTGACTTCTTTTTGCGAAATTGCTGATTTTTTCGTTATAAATGATACACAGTTTTTGATATTAATCTGACCATTTTGCAACTGAACAAGCCGAATTATTTCATACTTAAATTGTATAGTTCCCACCCATTTAAGTTTTTTTACCCGATCATGATCGTACGCTTGCATTAAAACAAAATCCTTACTAAGAAAAGCTTTTACTTTTATATATATATATAATTCTCTGTTTCAAGTTCTGATACAGAAATTGACAACGAGATCCAGAAATATTCATTATGGAAAGCTCCAACGATTTTTTAAAATCTATTCAAAGAAATATCGGCGGAACCGATTCCTGAAAACTCAATTAATTACGCGATAGAAACAAGAGGTGAAACGAAGCATCCGTAAAACGAAATCGAAACTGTTTCGTTTACAAATGAACTTTATAATTGCAAATTGATTGCTCACCGTGATCCCCCCCCCCCCCATCACCCAATAGTGAGGAAAATCTTGGTAATCTCCCATTTAAAGTCTCTGTGTGTCAGAAACCACATTGAATTGGATTTGAGATGATGGTAGGTGGAGGTAGTTGTAAAGAAGAGGAGCAGAGCGAGAGAGAGAGAGAGAGGATCTTGTCGATTCCCATGTGCATTCCACCCTAACTTTGGGCTGCTATAAATCCGTATTGGGAAATGTTGCTCCATTGATCAACTTGTCTTTAGAGATGTTGGATGAGGAAGGTTTTCCACTGTGGAGCGACGGGGTGGGGGAGAGAGAGAGAGAAAGAGAGAAATCTTGTATCATGGACAGGTTCCTTCCCACATGTCTTCCACTCCTGCCTGTTTCTCAGTTCACGACAGATTGGAAAATCAGTGAAAGGCATTAGAATAATAAGGTTAAGAGGAAGATATGAAGTGGAGACGAAGTTGAATCCGTGATGGATTTGAAGCTTCGAACCCCATCACATTTCGGAAATTGAACTCTCGAAAATTAACGTGGAATAGAAAGTAAAAAGCGGTTCAATCCGATTTTATATTCTGATATTCTCAAACTCCTTTCTAAGACTTTTGGGATTTCGATTTCTGGTTGTTAGCGTTTAATTATACTGAACTTATCTGGTTAAATTGCAACTTACGAGTTATTTCGTAGACTATCCGTGAGAACGAAAATGCTTGTTTAGTGTATGGAAATTATGCAATAAAATGTATATAAATTGTACAGGGTGCAGGTTGGACAAGAATTCTTGGACATATTTAAAAAATTAAATAACAAATCAACCAAGGACATAAAAATGTGTGATTTGTACTAAAATACTTATCATGGTCCTATGTGGGTGGGTGTATATTTATATACATATACGGTGGGCAAAAAGTCCATAGAAACTTAAAAATCAATAAAATAACCGAAATAAAAAACGGTTTGCAGGGTTAGCATCGCTAGATCACGGAAATTGTTTGACAGGGAAAAAACCTGAAAAACAGAGGATAGGTGGTGCTGGTACGAGCGGTACGGTACCAGGTGTATCGATCCTGTCCATTGAATCTGTCGGAACTGAAAGATGCGATTCGCCGAGAGGTGTCATGTACACATCCGGACCTGCTGCACTCTGCCGTTTCTGGATTTGGGACTCTACTGCAATGTGTTATTCCCTGTGGTGGTGGTCATGTGGGTCACATACTGCTGTGATAAACGATTTGCAGACATTCTGTTCGTTATTTGCGAATATTTTATTTTACAAGGTATGTCAGCGCTACCTATCGGCTAAATAAATGCAATAATAATTATCCGAAAAAAATTAGACACATCAAACGTTTATTCTCATGTCAATAATTAATAATTTCCTAGAAATTCCAATTATACATCACAATTAGATTTCGGTGGTGGTTTCTTTCTTAATTTCACTTCAAAAAATATCCGAATACTATTATTATAATTATTTCCCAAACAAGTAAAAAGTAAAAGTTGTTTGGGAATCAACAAAAAAAAGTAAAAGATTACGAGGAAGTTTTTGGCAAGCACTTAAAGCAACTTCCTAACTATATTAAGACGGATAAAAGCGTTTACGTCACACTAAAAACATAAATTAACTACCATATTCAAATTAGGTAACATTTACAAGTTACTAGCTCCAATTAAATAATGAATATTTCATTACGCCATTTTCTTCGGACTAAGAGTTTATTCGCTTAACTGATCACAATGATGATGATGGTGGTGCTGCACGGTGACATGCGTCACCCGGAAAACTACATTAGAGTGTGGGAGAGAGATGAGAGAAAAATATTGTATAATATATATATATACTCATGTTTCTGCCTTGCAGGCCAACCTTAATTGCTAAAAAGGAGGTAGAATCCACGGTGTGTGGGCGAACTTTTCGCTTTATAATGCGCGTGCAGTGGCGTAAAAGGAAGCAAAATTTAATCTAGCGTGTGTTTTCGGAATCTCTTTTGGTCGTTAAATAAGAGTCTTGTCTTTTAATGTTAATTCATGTGTGGTGAAATATTCATGTTTGAGCGGGACACATGAAACCACGGGAATCGAGATTATAGCTGAGGACGGTTTTGGAATAGTGAATTACTCGTGTATATAAGATATCATTTTCAAGTTAATATTTCATTTACATAAATGAGCGGGGGAATAAATTGGAATGAAGAATACACCGAAGCTTTATTGATATATTCGGTGGGAAGAATAAAGATAATATTTTCCCCTAAGCGTATCATTCTAATGGTAATCACGAGTCTTCATTTTGCTAATGATGTTTGTTAACGAACAGGATGTTGCAGAAAGGTCATGAGTCATGACTTTTACTTTTGAGTAAAGAAATATCTGGCTAATTGCAAGAGTTCAGGTAATTTATGAGCCAAAGGGTTATTATACTATATTACAAATAAAAATTGAATGAAAGTAACAAGTAAAGCCACATTATATCCGTGTTCTTTCGATGATATTTTTCAGTATTTGTAATTTTTATAAATTTTCAATCGTTATGTGAGCTCATTACTATCTAAGAGCATGCTACTATTTACTCTTTCATTATATTTTGAAGACATAGAAAAATATCCATTGAGTCGTATATCAGGATGCTGAATTTTACAATATCAGAAACATTTTCCGGTATTTCATCATTCATTAACTCATCAATGTTGGAAACTTCAAATGAACGTATCAATGTGTTTCCTTCATTCTAAATCATGTGCTTTTAAGGTTTCATTGAAGCAAATAACTTAAAATGATTATAATTCGTGTTTATTGAAATTTTGTGTTCTTTGAATAAATTTAACTTAACAAATTTCTTTATGATTAATTTTTACTTAAAAAAACATTCAAATGTTTATGAAGATTAGCACCATACTAATTGTTAGCAATTCATAGTCACAAATGAAGCTGATTGTTTTAGTACGAATAATTGATAGAATCAATTTGATCAACACGAATCACCATCTATACTTTGGAAAACCAATCCTCAAATAGGCGTTTAGTCATAATAGTTGTCTTTTCTCCGAATTTTTCTGAAAGGAATATGTACCTGATTTGTTTTGAAAATCAAGTGCAATATGAGAATTTATCAGAAAACAATTATAATTGTTCTGAGATAGTTGAATCCTGACCAATGAGGAAAATTCAGAAATTCAAAATTTTATACGGCTCGGAATCAAAAAAATTCGATGGAGATAGTTTCTCAGCCTTTGTAATATAAAGGGAAAGACGGTTTTTTCCCCTCTCCCACCCGAAGAAAAGTTAGATGTGTCCTCCGGGAATAAAACCAAATAAAGTTCCTCTTATATCCCGTTCTTATTCTTAATTACTTTCTATTCTTAATTAATAGTGCAGTAGGCTATTGGTTTCCATTATAAAGAAAGGAAGGTTGCACCTATGGTATATGGGTAGCGCACTTAACCGATGTGCAAAAGGAACCAGGTTCGATTCCTGGAGGGGACAGCAAACTTTTCTTTTTAAGGTTCGTATCAGCATAAAATCCAGGCACCCCCCCCCCCCCCCACTCCGAAAAAAAAACGGAAACTTATTACTATCTGTGTGTATCTTTTTATTATACTGGAAGTAATTTAACCGTATAACGATTGAATGAATATTCACTGACACATCGATGAATGAAGTTCTTCATTCACGATTATCAGGACTTCAAAATGTTTCAAAAATTGAGAAATATCGTTTGCAGTACTGATAGCTGGAAATTTTGTAATTCAGTTGTTACCTGGTGAATTTCTCCGGCGTCACTGACAAAACCGTAAAGTTCGCTGATCGAAGAGGTCGCGAATTTAATTGGCGGTCCTATAAAAATTCAATTTTTTTAAATTTCAACCATCACATCGGAAAATTTCGCTCTTTTTTCTAATATTTTGTATATTTTACTTGAATGTTTTTTTGTTTTTTTTTAAACGAACCACTCAATTTTTTTTTTTACTTTTCGGTATTTATAGAGAATTTAAAGAGAATCCTGTAAACGGGAGGATGTCATATCGATGCTTCTCTTACATCATTGCGGGAGGAAAAAAAAAATTATCAAGTTCAAATTAACCAAAATCATTTCTAATCCTGTCATGAGGGCGTGGAATTTCAAGAATTGATAAATTCTTGCAAATCGTTAATTGTCATATGAAAACATTATAATCAGAGACAAATTCCACTCTAATCATATAAATATGCATTTCATTTATATCAGAAAATTTCCTACCGAAACTATAGTTAATCCAATCAAGCATAGAAATTATCACTTTTATTTTCTAGCATGTCAAAGTATGTAAATTTCAATTCGCAATTTCCGAAGAAATAAAGTAAACACGAAAAATATAAAATTACAAATGTCATAACTGACGCAGAAAGTATTCTAACATTTAATCTATCCGGATGTTGAAAAGTGTTTTTCGATGTTTTAATCTAGAAATTTCCATTTCTAGGAATACAAATATACAGAAAGAAATAAAGAAATGAGGGAAGAAAAAAAAATTGGAACATTAAATAACAATCATCATAAATATTCTATTTTTTTTTTGTCGAATTTTCAATATAACGTTTTCTCGATTTTCCAGCTGTTCTCTTGAATCTTGAATAAGTTTTCGTTTTTTCATTCGATGTTTTTTTTTCATTTAGTATTTCGATTTTTTTTTATTGGTAAATGCGTAATTAATGAGACGATAGATATTTCGATATATATTCGTATATACATGTATAAATGCATGCAACTATAAAATATACATGAGTTCTATTATGCGATGATACTCGATCGATACTCGGAGGATTTTCACATGCAAAATAATTCTCTTCGAAATATATTTTTGTTTGTGTCTTACAGAGAAACAAAAATCAATCTTTGTTTTTTGTATCAATTGCTTCTGCTAATTCTTTTTCAATTTATTCGAACTATTTTGATTCCATACTCATGTGAAAGTTTTGCTTTAGATGGGCCTAATTTACATTAGTATAATTCTTTGTTTGAAAAAAGTTTTTTTTGAAGTCAAACTTTTATTTTTGCTTTGAATGTTTGTTACAAGCTGATTTTAAAAGTGAAGAAAAATGTGTCATTTCTTGATTAATGTTGCTTTCATTTTTCCATGTCTGTATGGCATATTAACACGATGCTTTTTAAAGGTTGAACATGCGCAGTGACCTGTGATCACCGTTATTTTATTTATTTTGTTTTTACATTTTTTCCTGGTTTTAGCAGTTGCCGAAAGTATATTATGACTTTTGAATACAATAACTTTTTCTTTAAATGTAGAAATACGTCAGGTATTGTCTAGTAAAAGGTGCTAATTTTACTCGCCGCATTTTTCCTGTTATTTTCAGAAAAATGCACTACCTAAACTTTTTGAGATGGACTGTATTTGGCCCTGCTACAAGTGAAATTGACACGACGAGTGTTTGAATTTATGAACAGCTCATAAAATACCAATTAAATAATTATCTTGCAACAAAACTATAACGTCCATAACTCAATGTTCTCACTGAGATATCCCACCTCACACAGTAAGATTATAATAAGGTTAGATCATAACAAAGTACTTATACATAAATAAGCGTATAACATAACTTATTGTTATGACTGTAAGTCGGATAAGCTATACAATGAATCATTTTCAAGACCGGGCTTACGGAGTAAATACAATTTTAAACCTTATAATAATAAGAATTCCAAATGGAGTTGAGGGGGGGTAGAGAATACATACATCCATTGTGAACACCATTAAAGCTAAGAGAAAGTGTAAATTTCGAAGTGTTCAGTCGGAATGTTACATAAACACTAAATTTCATTTGTGAGTGCGTGTGTGTGCGCTTCTTCTTGTTCTGAAGCTCAGTACATGATTCCCTCTACTTTCCCTCCTACGACCATTCCCAACAGTGTGGAGAAATCTTTACAAATACTCCAGAGGAAAATGCGATTCGGTGATTTAGTGAATGCTCTGCGCAATGAAAATAAATCTGACGGTCGTGCAGTTGTTAAGCGATGTGCTTTCGCTCCTCCAGTAATCTTAGCATTTAATGTTCTCTACCAGAAGCACTCGTCTTTTATTATTCCTTTTTTTTTGTTATTGTTATTATATTTTATTTATTTATGCGTTCACCCTTCATTCGCGCTCGCCGTACTTGTAGATGTACCCAAACCTACACTTTTCTTCCAGTACGTAGTGAATATTTAAATAGCCTTTTCTGTTAACGGCCATACATATAACACGAAGCCAGATTTTACTGCCTGACTTTGAACGTAAATATTTCAGTGGAAGGAGAGAACTTTACAGAGCGATTGTCGTTCGTAGTGGAATTGTATCATTAGTCACGCACATCAAATAGAGAAATATTATTTCTTCTTTTACGTCGGGTACGTACATGCATACATATATTTAAAGTACAACACTCTTTCCATGTTACAAATGTTATCATTATTATTTTTTGAGATGGAGGGGGGGGGGGAAGAATTAACTTAATTTTATTCGGGAATGTACCGAAATGTTTCTTTTCTTGTTCATTATTTTTTGGTGTTGGTCATTGATTATACGGTGCTAGAATTTATTCTGTCACGTGATACATAAGTACAGATGAAATCCGGGGCTTATTATTCAGTTGGTAATGTATTGTTTCAAAATATATGTCTGATGTATCTCAAACTAAATAGAAAAATATAGTTTATATAAATTATATACCGTGTACTACATTTTTGTCCATGTAATTCTTCTCATTACAAATTATATTACAAAGTATATTGTGATTCTAAAATTAATTTTTCTTCTGTATATTTCGAGGGATACGTATGACTTTTTTGAATGTTATTACCAGTATAATAATAAACATGTAAATAATATATGTGTGAATGAAAATTTTTCACCCACTAAGAATTGTTGAAAATGATCACCCACTGAACATTATTAAAACATTTTTACCCACTAAGAATTGTTGAAAATGTTCAATTGAGCATTGTTGAATTTTTTTTCCATTGAGCATTGTTAAAAACTGCTCACATTAAGCATCTCGATGAAACTTTTCACGCATTAAGCACTGTTGAAAATTCTCACCGAAGCATTGAAAAAATCTTTACCCATTAAGCATTGTTGAAAATTTTTATTAATTAACATTACTCACAGTTTTTATTTTCATTAATTATTGTTAGATACATTTCACCCATTAAGCACTGTTGAAAATTTTCAACCATTAAGTATTGCTGAAATTTCTTATTCAATATCCATCGTGAAAAAATTCTTTCCCGTTTAGCTGTTAGAAACTGTTACTCATCAAGCATGGTTGGGAGATGTCGATGTAACGATAAATCCCTCTCTGAAACGACATTTTTATGTATTTCATTTGTTTTTGTCCGAAGAATATCGTTATATTGAGATTTAACTGCATTTACTTGAATGATATTCGTTTAATAACTAAACGAAGAAAAAAAAACCATCCGATTTTGATAACCGATAAATTGGATTTTGATAATCGTGGTTATAGCGATTGTTAGCAATATTATTTCATATATTACAACCATAAATATCAATGTCTAAATTCATTCGGATCATACAGGGTGGGCAAAAAGCCCATGGAAACTTTAAAAATTCATAAAAACCGGAAAATTAACCGAAATAAAAAACGGTTTGCAGGGTTAGCACCACTAAGTCACGGGAATTTTTTTTGACAGGAAAAAAAAATCAAAATGAGCCAATAGATGGCGCTAGTACGAGCGACTTTGGCGGTGTAATTATGTAAAAGAGACGGTTATGAGAACTTGCGTTCCTAATCCACAATCAGTTCAACGTTGTAAACTGTATATGTGAGCAAGGTTGCTGAGTTCGAAGGATAAAGCTTTGTTGGTGAAAATGTTTTACGTGGACCTGTGGCGGTAGTCATGTGGAGAACACATACTGCTGTAACAAACGATTTGGGGACATTCTGTTCGTTATTGGCGTAACTTTTCTTTGACTCGTGTATGCCAGCGCTACCTATCGGCAGTTTTTGAGTGGGGTTTTTGCTGTCAAAACGATTCTCGTGACCTAGCAATGCTAACCATGCAAACCCTTTTTTATTTCGGGTATTTTCCCAGTTTTTATGAATTTTTGAAGTATCTACGGACTTTTTGCCCACCCTGTACAATAAGAACCTTTATAGACACTACGATGTCCATCTGAATAACGGAAAAAATGTTTTTTAGAAACAATAAAATTTCTCAAATATCCATATTCTAAAGGCTAAGTGATAATGCTGATTTAAATCAGCAGAAAATTTAATTATCCTGTAAATTTTTAAATGCATCAGTACCAAAATGACTGAAGTAATAACCGAAAGCACCAACATTAATGTTCTCTGCGGAGATAATGAACACGCACAATTGTCCAACTTGCAACTAATACATTTGTCCAACATGTCAGACTCCTTAACAAGTCAAACAAGACACATTCACCTGGAAAATTCGATACCCTGCCTGTACATTATATACCCTCGTAGCAGCGGTACGTTCGCATGATGAACCCGAGCGCAGCATGTAAATAGTTCTAGGCGGGTAACAGAACCGTGGTCCCATTTCTAGGTTAATCAAAGTGGGAGAATGCGTCATTTTCACAGGCACCACACCCTCGTGTGCCCTCCATGCAACCAGGCTCTTCGTATTAGAAAAGCGCGGTCGAAGCATTTAATACAGGTCCCGGAGAGGAGGGGGGGGGCGCACTAGAAGGAAATGGAGAGCTAGCTCTCTCACCTTATATCCCCTACCACCGAGTTCCATAAATCGCGCCACGTCCATCCAGCAGCCGAGAACTTGGCACGAATGGGCAGTGTGACAAGCATTAACATCATATTACACTTCATTAAATTCTATCCCCTCTCTATACGGTGGAGATGATATCTACTGCCACGCGCGAGGATGAATTACCAATAGTCCCCCCCCCCCCTTCCTTCCATTCCTTATACGAAAGGAGGCTTTTGTCACCAAAGGCGGAGGAGGACACCACTTCGGCAGCAGCTAAATTAACTGCGTGTGGAGCAAGTCCTTTCTCGAAGCTTGAATTTCTCCTACGGCTCTGATCCACTTTATATATATAATACGTCCACCATCCATAGGAAATATGCGTAAGATAGAGTGAAAGAGGGGGTGGCACAGAGGGACCGCACGCACTTGCCCATTGCGATCATCAGCAAAATTTTCGAGAGTAGTGCTAACGTTGCAGAATGCCGTAACGAACGTATTAGTGAATGTTCATTCCTTTTGGGCATTTGGGGAATGCTAATAGTCGAATCGACAATGGTTTTTAGAGTTACGTAGAACTTGTACCCTCATACAAGACGCGTACAGAACCACCGGCCCATGGGCCAAATGAAGCCGACGAAGAGGTTTCATCTAGCCTGCGAATGTGTCTCGGTGGAAAAGTACACACACAACAAACACTATTAAAGCCTAGGATGATCATTAGGTCTACGTAAACTTCGTATTTACGAAATAACCGCGAAAAATGCGAAATTTGCCAATATTGACGAATAAATACTAAAAATTTGAATTTTTACTATTTTTTCGCCAAAAAATCTCGATAATTTAAACTTTTTCAAATTGGAATGCCGTAATTTTTGCCAGTTCTTGTGAGCGTGCTTGAAAAGAACAACAAAAATCACTTCTTTCCCCCTCTCACATTCTGTTAGATGTTAAGGGGACACAGGACTTTATACAGTCGGTTATACATAGCCCTCAGGTGATTCGAGAAGTGTACGTAACAACCGACGTGCATGATATAAGCGAGGTGTAAACTAGCTTACGTAGCAATAGCATAGTATATGCATTATTGACATTTTCGTGGAAAAAATAAAATTATATACAGCACATAATTGAAATACAGGGTGATCAGCGAATAAGCCCTTATATCAAAATTAAATATCTCTACAACAAAGATCAATAGAATTATGCGGTAAACGGTGAGTTTATTAGCAAAACTGTTAGAATGCTGTACAGAAATTTCGAAAATTTAGTTTTCTTCTTAATTTTTTAAAATTTAAAATTTAAAAAAAAAAAACTGGAGATTTTGGGGTTCCGAAAATCCTCACATACCGCAGCCCATGCAGTAACTTTAGGCGAATGCAGTGGTTTCTCTTCACACAAATGAGGATTTTGGAAACCCCAAAATCTCCAGTTTTTTTTCTTTTTTTAAATTTTAAAAAATTAAAAAAAAACTAAATTTTCGTAATTTCTGTACAACATTCTTACAGTTTTGCTAATAAACGTACCGTTCACCACGTAATTCTATTGATCTTTGTTGTAGAGATATTTAATTTTGAAATAAGGGCTTATTCGCTGATCACCCTGTAAGTATTTTACGGTAATACACGGCCGGTTTTCCTTTTTAATGTGAAATTTTTGATTTGAACTATGTTTTTTTTATTTGAGAGTTGTTTTTTTTTGTGAACGAATGTGAAATTTTTCATTTGGAATTCGTTATTACGAATAATAATTGCGAAATTTACGTATCTCTCTAATGATCATATATTTTCTTCATAAAAATACAAGAAATCGAGATCTGCTCGGGATATCAAAAATCATCACAAAAAATTGTGAAACGTAAGTGATGTTTTGCAATAACATTCAGAGAAATTATCGAATGCAAGTAAAGTTGTTAATTATAGCGAAACAAAAGCAATTACAGCTGAATAGAAAACCTCACAGACTAAAAAAATGTTGGAGGCGTCGTGAAAATAATTTCAATTTTTAATTTCAATTAATTCAATATACGTGTGTGTGTGTGCTATTTATTAATGTTATGTTATTAATGTTTCCCATTAATTTATTCTTTCATATTTAAAGCACAAAATATCAAATTTTTGCCTCAAGATTCTTCACAGAGATTAGGCCTCCAACATTTAAAACTCACGCATAATAGGAACAGGCAAAAATAATATGAAAGAAACAACAAATCTGTAGACAGATGGCAGCACGTCTCAAAATCATAACAGGTTAAAGGATTAGCGATCGACACAGATTGCTTAAAATCCTCAATTTAACCAATCCGTTGCGATCTTCAATCCTTTCACCTGTAATTGCAGTTTACACTGTGTTGGTGAATACGGCCGTCATGTGACCACTTTATTAGAAATTCCCCAGAGAAATGTTTACAAGGTGCGTGTACGGTCAGTAGTAGTCCTTGAGCATATGCATTCCTAAATTATTATTTATCATTAGTTAGTGTATTAGGCAAGGCCGTCTTAAGAGCATTATGGAGCCTCGGACGCAGTGACTTTTTTAGAGATCCCTCCCTTTGCCTGGTTGGAAATGCCTGCCTACACATTTGCATGCTTTCTCTCGAATGTTATCAGATCTCATTTTTAGGCCACCGGGCAGAGACCGGGATGGTTCATGAGACTTCATTGGTATCAGTCGGAATTATGTTGCTGTAAGAGGTGAAGATCAAGGGAAGCGCCTCCCATAGCTTCGAATTAGGACTCCAAGAACCACATTCCCAATTTTTACGTGTCATTAAAAATTTAGTATTTTCTGTTTAGGTTGTGTAACCTCACATAGCGTTGACCCCATCAAAATTTTCTTCGTGGAGGACCAATGCAGTGCGATTTATACGATTATATCGGTATACACGGGAATTTCTGATAGCAAGAAACGATGGATAAGAAAAAACCCTGATGCAAGTACGATGATCATATATATCTCATTTGGTCGAATGGGACATGTCGGAACGGGACACAACTCCGTTTTTCTTCCCAACATAGCAGGTTTCAAAATTTTGATTATTTTTAAAATTATTCTCAGGATCACAAATTACGGCACTTTCCATAATGCACGGTGCGTTCCAAACACCCAGAAGTCTTCTTTCCTGCCGAGGAATTGTGAATGTGGTCTGAACTCTGAAGAAAGGGATTTTGTTTTTACTTTTTTCCCATGCCTTCTCCTAAAGCAAAGCTATTGCGAAAGTAGCGCTACTCGTACATGAATCATAGTGGCTTTTACGGCCCGATTAGGACATTCTAAACTCAAGTACAGAAATTTTTGTCAATATGGGAGCCTTTTGACCACACAGTTCTGAAATTGATAACGATAACTTATCTCAAAAATGACTTTGTGCCATCATTAGTTCAAATTATGAAAAAAAGAAAAAAAAATTTTGACGAAAATAAATTGATAACTTAAGCCGAAGTCCTGATAAAACCATAAATTCATTCTTTTTTGTAAATGTCATGATATTAGTCCGTTCGTACTTAGTGAATGTGGTAACAATTTCCCGCTGATCCGCTATTCTAATAAACGCCATGTATTGCATTATAGGGGGGGGGGAGGATCTGTAAAATCAATTACTGTACTAGAAAAGTAGTTCGTCTTGGGTTGTGCTGCAGCAGCAGCAGCAATGAATGTGATTTTTCACTAACGCATTTTTCTCATGTAGCCCACGAGCATTTATTCAAGTCTCATTCCCCCGAAGATATGTGCAAATTTATAATTGTAAAATTTGACAACAGTGATTATAAACGTATGTTGGGCATCACCACGGGTGGCAAAACTTGGATCCATTAATAAGGTGTACTTACAAAAACACGTGCTCACGCTTGGCTCATTGCAGATAAAGAGCCAAGAAAGTGGGGTACTCATAAAGTGTAGGCCACCAAATGACCGTTTCTTCTTTTTGAGAAACTCGCAATTTATCCTCCTATTCATTGAAAAGAAGGAAATGCGATCAATGCCTTATGTTGCACATCAGTTTGTTCCCCCAGCCATGTTCTTTTTTTTTCTTCTTAAAGGTCCGTCGTAGGAGCCCAAAGACAAAGACTTACCCCCGGGTCTGCTTTATCATAGCAATGCAGGAGCTCACCCTTCGTCAGGAACAACTGTGTTTCTGCAAGAGTCACGTATCCAACTAATGTCACATCCACCCCTCTCCGTAAAGCTCAGGTTTGGCTCAGTGCGACCTCCTTTCCGTTACTGAAAGTGAAGAAATCATTGACGAGCGACCACTTCTATTTCAGAAGGAGTACTCTCAAAGCATATAATGCTCTATTCCAAAGGTTTTCAATCTTTAGCGGAGTGCGGGCCACTTGATTGATTTGAAAACGTGTCACGGGTCACTTTAAGTGACTGATCTGGAAAAGCGCCGCAGGTTGTTTAAGTGATGTTTAAATGTTCCGCGGTCCGCTTGAGTGATCTGGAACTGTGTCGGGGCTCACTTAAGTTTTCCAGAATGTACTAGGTCTTCTTCAGCCACCTGTTCATTGAGACACTGAAATCTATTCATTGAGACATAGCGGCAGGTCATGATCTGGTTAGGAGGGGGGAGGAGGGTCACTTGAGTGATCTGGGAATGTGCCGAAACTCACTTAGGTGATCTATAAATGTTCCGCGGTTCGTTTAATTGCTCTGGAACTGTACTGCGGGCCACTTGAAGGATCTCAAGCTGTGCTGCGAGACATTTAAGTAATCTATAAATGACCCTTGGGTCGCTTTCTCTGGAACTATACCAGCGTGTTCTGTAAATAAGCTTCCGGTCATGAAGTGATCTGTAACCATGCGGCGGGTCACTTAAATGATCTGGGAATGTGCAGCGGGCCACTTAAAGCTATGCCGTGGGTCATTTAGTGATCTAAGCACTTAATGAGGCGTTGGTCGCTAAAGTGCTCTGGAAATATGCCTCAATGTTCTGTAAATGTGATTTTTCCCGCATTTATTTCCTAATAGTCGGCGGGATAACAAAGGTTGAGACCCACTATCCTACGGGATCTATAAATGTGCCGCGGATCGTTTAAGTGCTTTGTATCTGTGCTGCGGTGTTCTGTGAATATGCTACGTGCCAGTCAAGGATATATAAATGTGCGGCGGGTCACTTGATTGATACGTAAATGTGCCGCGAGTGTCTTAAATGATCTAAGACGGGCCACTCACAAGTGATGTGAAATTGAACCGCAAGACACTTAAATGATCTGACAATATTCCACTTGGTTCATTTTTACAGAATTAGGTTTGAGGTCGCGGGTCACATCAGATGATTACGGGACCACATTTGTCCAGCGGGACATGGGTTCAGCACGTGTGCGCTGGTCAGTCCTTCTGCTAGGGGACAGGAAAATGGGCACATTGCTTTGATTATTTATTTACACCGATTTGCAAATCTGCATAGTGCGCTACAAGGCACGAAAGCACAAAATATAGAAATAACGTATTAATTTTAGTATTCCGTAACTTTCAAATACGTCTACGTACAATATTAATTGAGTAGATATTTCAATATTTTAAGGAATTCACCCAATATTCTGTCGGATAACATACATCCGAACAGATTTATTAGAATGGTGGTCCTCATAATCTCGGAAAAGCTTCCTGTATAAGGAAGGACATCGCGGCTAACCTATTCCTTAGCCGCCCTGCCCCCTGCTCATAGATATCTCGGTGACCAATTCCGTTGCTTTCTTAATCCCCGACGGAAGCTACAGATTAGCTGGTCGGAACGACGGTCGCAAGGGTCGCAGGTAATTGCGTGGGAACAAAACGAAAATTACTGGACGCCGAAGTGGTCAGTTGCGGAGAGTAACCTAGTCTCTACGCAATGGGTCGCCGGCAAATTTAATCAAGGAAACACTAAGGGCGTGTGGTACTTACAGAGTACCGTAATTTCCTGAGTGTAATTTCAGTGAATATTATATTATTCGGAATATGTAAGGGTTGTAACTCAATTTTTTGTAGGAAAACAAAATTAATTTTTTATTATTATCTATACGTTATCTGTAAATCTTTTCTGTAATTTTTTTCGAAATATTTATTTCTCTTTCCAATCAAGGAAATAGCTGCGGAGATAATAACGCTATTGCATATATAATACGCATTAAAATCAATACAGATGGTTTTCGACGTATAAAATCCAGATAATCGTACAGAAATAAAATTTAGTTCAAAGTTTTGCTGATAGAGGTTGCTATACCAAAGCAAACCACAGAATACATTTCGCAGAACCGTTCTTCAATTATTTTCGTTTTTGAAACATTCGTAAAGTTTCAGCAGTTACAGGTTCTCTGATTTGCATATTTCCGGTGGGTTGCATTCCCATATTTTCACCCCCTCTATCGACAAAAAATTTAACTAAATTAGAAACTTATTGCTATAAATATAGATGTGATAAGAACTTTGGAAAACAAATTTCAATTTTCAATATTTGACATAAATAATTCCTTGATGAATCGGCTTCACCATTAGTCCCGTAATTCTTCTTTCACGGTTCTTCAGTCCCTTGTGAAATTTCACGTCATTCTACTTGCTATAGGTTATGGGAGCATAACCTTTTTGATACGCGCGCCAGAATGTGTTGGCTTTAGGTGACCACATGTTCCACATTTTAAGGGGCATTCCTGCATCTTTGGCCAATCCAATTTTTTTATTTAAAAAAATGGTGCGTTCTTTCCTTTATTTTCAACTAAGCTTGCCAAAATCTTCCAAATTAAGAATTAAAATAAAATTCACAAAAAACTTGTAAATGATTTTATAGTAATTTTGACTCCATCGTAATTAATTATAGTAATTATATATAGTCACATAAATATATCCATCTCTCATAATTTGTCAAACATTTTTACGTTCTTCTTTTCCTGAATTTTTTACCCATTGGGACTTGCAGTAGTCTTCCATTTCCTGCCATGGTGATACTCCAGTAATATTGACACATTATTTTTATTGTTCTTCACAACTTTTCTTGCATTTTTCTATCTGTAACTGACCCTTGACAGTTTTTGGCTGTAACTGACAACTTTGATTGCTTTTCACAATTTTTTGGGCTCGCATCAGTAACTTGCAATTCTTTTGCGATAATTGGTGATATTACGTAGGGCTATCTATTTCCCGTATTTTAATGAGAAAAACATGGTCGGCCTATTCATTTATGGTGTTGTATCTATTTTGAAATACAGTCGGCCCCCGTATTTGCGGCTTCCATATTCGCGGCTTTTGTTTACTTCATTGAATTTTATTTTTGCAACACTCAGAAATCGTCATTCATGTGTTTTGTTTACAAAATTTGAGTTGTGCATGTTTAGGATGGCTCGCTAATGGCATTACTGTCATCACTAGAGCCGTGACAGCTCCCAAGAGAGAAACAGTTGGATTAGCCTTTGGCGACAATGTGCGCTAAAGGACACAACCATTTCTACAGAGCCAACTGAAGAGACTATAAAAGACATTGTCAGGTTAGCGAAACAGGTGGGTGGAGAAGGGGTCAATGATATGGATACAGAAGGCGAACAACTAATTAATAACAATTCAGAGGTATTGACCGAGGAGGAAATAATGCTGTTAACTGCTCCTGAAACTGAAGCGGTACCAGAGGAAGATCAATATAAAGAATTAGAAGCCAAGTTCACCATTAGTAATGTAGCGGAAGGGCTTCGCATGTTCAAATCAGCAATAGATTGTTTTCATGACATAGATCGATCCCTCTATGGTACGCTCTTCACATGTAGTAAAATTGGTAGAGGAAGCCTTGTCATCACATTCCGACATACTTGATGATATGAAGAAGAAACGGCAAACACAAATCACAATATTCTTTCAGAAAACATCTCTGCAACCTCTCTTACATTCCCTTATACCTCTTCGTTACCCTGCTTTTCTCATGCTGTTCAATAAACGAGATATACAAGAAAAAACTATGATTTCGGTTATTCGCGGATTTCCCGTATTCGCGGTCACCCCCTGGAACGTAACCCCCGCGAATTCGGGGGGGGGGGGCAACTGTATATGACATCCGTATCTATTATGGGCATCTTTTTCTCAGCCACCTCGTTGGGCATTTTGCCTGTTGTGGCGTTGTATTCGTATTTGTATGCATTGATACGTTTTTTTGCATCATTTGCGGGCCGGACGGAAACCCTTAGCAGGTCGCATTTCTCCCACGGGCTAGAGGTTGTGCACCCCTGCTGTAGATGAATTGTGATATTGCCAGTTTGTTTCTGACCATAATGCAGAAAAATAATGACCGCCATCATAAGCCCTTCACGGGGTTGGGAGGGGACAACAATCATGCGAAAGTCCCAACAAATATCTTAAACTCTTTTGAAGTGACATAAAAGTTTTCCAGCGACATGCTTGCGTGAATACTGGTTCACCAAACCGGCACAATAAAATCTAAACTAATCTCAGACACGAGTTCATATTATTTTCCTGAGCACCGGACATTCTATTTGCCATCACAACACGTATAACAATCTCACCTCGAAGGCTTTTTTTGGTAAAAGTAAGAGAAAAGGGAGGAAAAGAAACTTGAGGGGGAATCGATATCGCTTGTAACCGAGACAAGACTGGAATTCTTAATCACCTACTCACCATGGGGTAGCAGGTGTGAAGCCCACTGATGAAAAGAAAAGCAAACTAAATTCGATTCCGTGCCCGTGCAGAATCTACCAAGAAGAAGCTTCTTCTCCTCTCCAGCTAAACCAAAAAAAAATGTCTCTAAAAATCACGTTTTCACTTAAGAATGAGAATCTCTTTAAGAGTAGGAGGACTGAGTAAACTCAGATTTCATATTTTACCCTACGGAATTTTACATTCGAAGAAAATTCGAAACTTACCTTTACGCATGTACAGCAATATCCCGAAGTTACGTGATAGGCGGGACCCAAAATAACTTCTTAAGTCGAATTCGCGTAAGTCGGGCTACGGATTTACGCATACAGGCATTGACTTTGTTAACTCACATCAAAATTTAGTAAAACACCTATTTCCTTTTTAGTACACTGTGGTCCTACTTACTGTGAAACAGTTTGATGGTTCCATAAAATTCAACTTAAATTGTAAATCCAATCTGGTCCTTTAAAATTAATGCTGTATTTCCCTTAATTTTTTGTGTAAATGAAAATCATGCGTTCACTTTGAATGCTTTGATAAGGGAAAGGGTCCGAAATCCGTCCCCTGCCATAAATTCGTCCCCCTGTCTAATTTGCATGCACAAAGCCTTTGCTATCTTGCGAAAGTGCCAATAAACTCATTCAGAGCACTAGAGGGAAATTCATCATATATATTTTTCCTGACTACTTAGATTCATTCTGATTGACGTATGGTCATTGGTTGGCCTTTCTCTAAATGTGGTTAATACTTCTATGTATTATTCATGAAAAAACCTAATATATAAGCATAATAAATTAATAAATATAAGCAATATAAATATAACTAATTATAGCCAGTGCTGTTTAAGCCACTGACATTCAAATATCAACACCAAAACATTCAAAAACACACTCATTTCGGAAATCTGTAGATTCTGACACATTTGAAATAATGAACAGGAATTCAATACAGCACTCCTCAATCTTTCCAAAGCTGCATCTGGCAACAGTATTCCCATCGCCTTCTTCAACGTTATTTCTAAAAAATCTTCAAGCCAACAACAGTTTTCCCCATTCACAAGGTATGTCCGGTGATTTTAGACTAGATTTTTGACAAGATTTTGGAATTCATAATGTATTTTTCGACATTTTTTGTAATCTCTGTAAAATATTCCTTGTGATTTCTGCAGTAACTTTGTTCATATTTTTCTCTCATGCTTCATCTTGCTTATAATCTAAAGGTATTTATATATATTTTTCTAGTATTGTATTCTTCAACATATTTTGTTTTCATTGTCATTTTTTCGTCCAACATGTTTTTTTGAGAATGCAGGCGTCGGGGAACAAGTGTTGGCATTTTTAATGCATTCGGGCATAGCCACCCTTCAGAAACATCTACTATTTTCGACCCATGCATGGGGTTCCCCCCGATGACGACCCACTGCACAGGTTCTATTCCATTCCCATAAAATTCCATCTTGTATTCATTTTTCTTCAAATAATTTCCTTTTGAGTTATTATATATATACGTAACATACATTCTAAAAGAAATACTGACTTCAAAACCAAATGTGTTGAAAAATTAAAAATTAAAATATTTCAAAAGCCAGAGTATAGCGTCCAAGGCAGCTATATACACATAACTAGAAGTTATAAAATTAGAAGAAAATTAAAAAATGCAGTGAAATAAATGGAACAATGAGGAACAATTGGTCGTTCTCAAGAAGCAAAAATGTTTCTGATGATGGTAAACCAAAGAAAGGCATAGGATTACCATCAGGATTTCCTCCGACGTTTGTCGTAAATATTCTTGGCCTGTTGAAGATTTCCAAGAAATGAAATTCAATATTTTCAACGACATCAAAAACAATCTAAGTTTACATCGTTATCGGCCAGAATTTCAGAAAAAATATTTCGGCAAATTTAAAAAAACTTTTTGTAGGCATTAAAAACATTCAAGAAAAATTTGTTATTGCAGTCATTGATAAGGCAGCTAATAACTTTGCGATTATTTGCAAGTTATATTATAAGTACTTGCTGCTCAATGAATATAACAATATTTGCACTTGCAATAAAATAGCAAGACCATTAAAAGGAATAGACAATAGGAATTATGCTTTTCCCAAAAAAATTAAAATTAATAATGTTTTGTCTAGTTTTTCATTATTACCAACTTTTTGAACACACTTTTGTAGAGGTGTTCATTTAATATTGTGCTTCTAATGTATTTTTCGTGTCTTTCTAGTTTTTTTCAATCTTTGTATTTTCTCATATTTGCCTTTTTCGACTTCCAAAGCTTGTTTTTGCAAAAATGTCGGGGGGAACTGATGGTAATTATATGCATTTCTTTGGCTTACCATCATCAGGAACATTTTTGCTTCTTGGAACAATGTGGGGGGGGGGGGTTCCCCCTTGAGAACGACCTCCTCATTGTTCCATTTATTTTATACTGTATTTTTTCATTTCCTTCTAATTATATATATATATAAATATATATATATATATAAAATTAAAAATTTGAGTAATTTTGATTATTTATTTATTTTTTGGGCTAGAAAAAATGAATTTTGTACAATAAGCACTTGCAGCACTATGAAGATGCGTTTCTTGAATGAGTTTTTAAACTATTTTTTAACTCTTAAACTTCTTAAAACGGGTTTTTAAGAAGAATGACTTTTAATTTAACACCGGCAATGCTGCTCCACTTAAGGTATGACATCGTGATCTCTTCTCTGCAAAAATAGCAGATGCCATGAAAACTTTGAAACTCTATTTCTAGATATATAACGGCGAAGTTTTCAACTTCACATACCGTAGCCTAAGGGTGTTCACCGTTTAGGCGCTGCGCGGGCCACTTCATTGGTTTGAAAACGTGTAGCGGGCAACTTTATTAAATGGGGCAACATTGATCTTGAATAACACCGCAGGTGACGGAACTGATTCATAAATTTACCGCAGGCCACCTGAGTGATCTGGAACTTTGCACTTTGCGGCAGGTTACTCGAGTGATCTATGAATATCCCGATAATATGATACCAGTTCCTTAGCTTTTCATAGCCCATGATGAATTTCGAAATTATAGGTGGCTTTGCTGGCCATTAAGTGCAAAGTAGTAATGGTATAAAGTTGATTGGATTCATGATTCATTTATTGTACTATTTCGATTTTCCGTGGTGCCTTAATTATTCATAAACCTTAATAACATGCCTCGGTGTTTCTTTACGAAATAATACGACAAAAATATATATAGACCATTAGTATTGAGTTTTTTCGAGATCAGATTTTCTTCGTTGGCATCAGTAGTTATCAAGGGTGGTTACCGTGTCTCTTATACAGTTGTTCGTCTGTGACTTTGGTTAGATCCTCAAATAGCAATTTTTCCTTCAAAAGCGCCCATCGGCTTGTCTCTCGGTTTTCCACAGGAAGATAAGCACTTGATTTATCTGCAAGT
This sequence comes from Pholcus phalangioides, assembly GCF_987345545.1. NCBI lineage: Eukaryota > Metazoa > Arthropoda > Arachnida > Araneae > Pholcidae > Pholcus > Pholcus phalangioides. The sequence goes on from NW_028301628.1 coordinate 23,074,069, forward strand.
GCCTTCGCAGAGGATGAATGATGACGATTAATGGCGGAAAACTTTATCGATTATAGAGTCTTACTAATCGCTTTTGAAAAATCGTTTCTCTTTCTTGGCCTAACCCGTTTCCTTTGGATATCTTTTTTTTTTTCCCTTCCTCTGAACGTTTGTGAGAAAATTGTTCTAGGTCGTTAGTCAAGAAAATAAGCGAAATAGTTTTTGCTGAATAGGCTATAATAATGAAATACAATTTACATGATGCGCATAAATAATGAAAAAAAAATCAGAATTAAGAAGGTTCTGGACGTGCTAATGCCGAAATGTTTTCTACGTAGGTTCAGCTGAAACAGAAAAAACCAACAAGAACAAAAATATTTGACAGAGTCACTGAAAGTTGGCAGTACTGCATTATTTTGCATCTTGTGTAACGGCACGAAACGTAACAACCAGTTTCAGACACGGGTCAGCTGAGTAAAGGAGAATATTTTGGCGACTGTGTGGTGTGTAATGGATTCGTCCAAGCATGGACATGTGCATTGTAACTAACAATGCACATGCACGTCGTGAATATTCCTCTGCGGAACTTGTTGCGGAATGCGCTGCTGTGTATGAATAGGTAAAATGCGGTGTAATAATATTGCACCTCAGAACCAAAGTTCTAACGTGAAGTTTGGTTCAGAGGAATGCTATTTATGTGTATATTGTTTCCATCTATCCTCCGAATTCGGAAGCGAGCAACTCGACCGGTTTATTCTGTCTGTCGCGTGATTTTCATTATTTTCTTTTCATGTTGTGGGCTTTTAAGCAAGCCTAATTACATTGTGTGATTCAGTTCCGATGAAAAATTATTTCAGTTAGTGAAATCATTTGCTGAATACAAGGAGTTATAAAGAGGATGTTTATACTGCTCCCTATATAACTAGATGTCACCATTTCGAGTTGCTGCTAACGAAGTGGTTAAGTTTCAAACGAAGACATTTTGTGTCACCAAGACGAAAGAAGACAGATTCGTCTTCATTTAATAAAAAGGTCATTTTGACATTCTTACTTCATGCTAGGATAATCTTATATCAAAAACTAAAAAAAAACCTCTACAGTGCGGCGTTTCGAACACACACAAACCCACAAAGAACTTTTTATTTACCGGCCGATCAATCGCATTTGTGGAATGACTTCTAATTCATATAAATCGAATCATGCCACGTTTTTACTTCCTTGAACCTCTCCATCATACACAACTGCTACGTAATTATTCGACAGAAGCGTTTCAGACTGATTGCGTTTTCTATGCTGTTAGTATGAATAGAAAACCCATGCACTGTTGCCACCTCTTTGTCACTATATCAAATATTTAAGTTGTCGCCAGGTTTGTCCATCTTTCGTTTCGAACAACTCGAGTATTTCCTGTTGTAGCTACCTTAAAAAATTAAGATCTATACAATTATGGTAAGAATTGGTGAGTTAGGTCAACTTTTGAGAGCCTCCATTCCCATCGGCTCATGCGTGACATTTTACTTGTTCGGACTCAACAACGAACATGGCCGATGTGACTCCTTTGTTGGTTTTAGTTGTAATATCTCTTTTTTTCAGATCCAGTGGGGGTTGGGCGCAAACAAGGGAGGGTGGCTGCTTTTTTTCGGTATAGTCATGGATTTTTCAACTTAAGTGATTCCGGCCCTGACTTCCCAAATTGAAAATGCTTTATCAGTGAAATTAGAGCTCCCCGATAAAAATTAGAATTTCTGTAATGAGAAAAAAGACTCCCCCCCCACCCCTCTCTTTTTCATTTGTGAATACCGGGTCCGAAAATGTTATTAAAATGCAGCGTAATGGATTTATTTCTATTATTATTTAACACTTTACCGGCCGTAGGCGGCTTTACAAGCAAGCTGTCAAAACGGCCGGAGACGTCCGATATGAGGGGCATGGGTATATAAGAGATTATTCTGAAAGGGCTGGGACGCATGATTGACAACTCGTTAGGTGCGGGAACGAGAAAGACAAGCGTAGATGCCCCATCAAATGGATTTTAAAAGCTCCACTCAAGCTTCATGATAGAGCTGACTATTGTTTTGTACATCAAGTACTACATCAGCATAAAGGAGGGAGGGGGTCAAAAATTTCTGAAAATCTGCTTACGTAATACTTGAATGGCCCCATAGGGGGTTTGGTGAGCAGTAAAAGTTTGGACGAGTCCATTTCAGAAAGAAAAAATAGGCTATTTTTCACGTACCTCCGAGTATCCCTAAAGAATCGGTAAAGGGTTAAAATTACTTCTTCACTTACTTTGTCGTTCCTTTCTTTTTTCACCTACGCATTTTTTAAAATAGTCTAAAATTGCATATTTTCTTCTTAGGACTAGCAATCATTTCTCAACTAATTTTTTGAGACATATATTCGAAATTACGTAACGAAGCGCATTGGTGTACCAGAAACGAATGCTTTCATCATTTCGTTTCCGTTGTCAAAAAACGAATTAGCGAACAAAATGAGACGTATTTCTAAAAATAACCATAATATTCACGACCTTTAGCTCAGCTACTTAAGAAAGACTCGCGCACATGGATTACAAGCACTCGCGTACATGGATTGAGGGGACGAGTTCATTTTTTGAGGAAGGAGGTAATCTGTCGGACCCCACATGTGCTCTGCCGGACAAAAGGATACTTGGAATGTAGATAGAGATAATTTCTTAAAAATATCTATTTCCGTTGAATAAGTGCATTTATGTCACAAACAATTTTCCAATAACTTATTTTCAAGAATATACGACGGGAAATATTTCGTATCCGTCATCAAGCTCTTAATGAGAGTGGAAATTGAATAAGAGAAAACCATTCTCTGAACAACTACAAAACGGAATATGGCGTTTAATGATATCGCAGATGTCCCAGAGTATAGCGGAATTGAAGTTTACCTTGGTGTGAATAGTAATTGCCGTGAAATTCGCGAATCTCACGAAAATTTTGAACGGCGAGACGAGTTGATTGTGGCGGTAGCAGCAGCAGCAGCAGTAGTAGTAGTATAGGGCTTTGTTAGCAGATATAACCGAAGCGTTTGTGTGTGGCACAGCTCCTAGAAGTGCCGTATACGTGACTTCAATGTCAGGAAAGGTAGAGTTGGTAGAAGAGGGGGGGGGGGAAGAATAACCATGATTTCTCCCCCATTTTCTACGAAACCGGGATCGGGAGCCCCGAGTTGGAGGTGTTGTGCAAAAGGTGGTAGAGAGAGAGAGAGAGAGAGAGAGAGAGAGAGAGAGAGAGAGAGAGAGCGAGAGAGACGAATACTGCGCGAATAAATACCTAATTAACTTCATATGACAAGCAAAGCTAATTAACTTCAACGTACAGCTTCCGGATGCCATTGGAAATGGATGGATTTGGGAGTAGGGGGAATCGGAAGGAGCACGAGACTCGAAGAAGGTGGGTAACGGTAGAGGGGGAATGGAAATTTAATTACAACCTCCCTGAGGTATTCACTAATTGACAGTAAATAACGCATTGAATAGTGGCCCGTTGCTGCTACGCTTTTGGCTCTCGCTCCGGCTCGAAAATTGTTATATAGATTCGATGAGGGGAAAATTTTCTTGCGATGCCGCACTTTAATATGCATTAAAAATTTTCCGTGACATCATTAAAACTGATTATCTCTCTTTTTCCGTTATACGTGGCCGTTATATCACAGAGAACCATTAAGAAAAAGTTATATATGTACTGGTGAGGTGCTCTCTCTCTCTCCGTTATTCATTATACGAGTGATTCTTAATGAGCACTAAGCCGATTAATTTGAATTGAGACTTCTTATGGTTAAAAAAGAAAAGTTTAAACATTTTTTGTTCAAAAAGGAATGAATTATAACAGAATATAATTAAAGATAACACACACTCATGTCTGTCTCCATCTCGTTTATTGAATGTTATTAACGTAAATTCCTCACGTTAAAAATTTATTTCAATGTGGTCTCATAATTTGATTATGTTTTAAAAATTTATCCGGTTCTCATATTTGAAGAACTTAACGAGCAATGACTGCACCCAATGATAATTTTATCGCATTTATCAAGCTTACTTTTTATGAAATATATTTGCAGTCTTTCATGTCATCATTGCGCCAATATCGAAAATGATTAATTTTTCATTATAAACATATATCTAGAGGTGTCAGATGAATTTTGCATACGAATTAAAATTCCAATTATCTCTTAATTTATTCTGTTTTACACAATATTATCCTTATCTCAAATTGAATTACTGTGAAATGCATCAAAATATCCAAGTTGTTTTTTTTAGATGAAAGATAAGTTTTTGTTTTCGTGGATTATGATGGAATAATTTATATAATTCTCATTAAAAAGGTATTGAGAGGTAGCGATGTGAAACTTTTGCTGGAGTTTTACTGGAAGATTTGAAATATTATTTTTCATTTCATTGGAACTATATCGGATAAGAATAATTCGATAAGATTTATTTTTATCTGTGAGGATAGTTGCAAGATTCTGAATATTTTCATGAAAAATATTTTTATATATACACTAATTATTTCTCTTGATATGTGATGCGTGTGTGCGTTTCATTTACTTTTGTTATACTAGTCTGAATTTCAATGAATGGCTCAATATTTTTTATTAAAATAAAGAATATTCTAGTTTAATTGAATTACAAAATTATAATTTAATTTGAAAATGTACCATAATGTTCTAGTTTTTGAAGAAAACATTAAAAAAAATAATAATAAAATTGGATAAAAATTATTTTTTAATATTTAAAAATTATTAATCCTTAATAAACAACATTAAAATTTTATTAGAGTGAATTACAATTTTTAGCGCTTACATATGAATTCATATTGATTTTTTTAATTATTATTTGTCGTTATGAAAGTATTTTGTATATTGCGCTTTGAAGGTGACCTAATTTTTTGGTTCGAAAGACTAGTTTCAGTTTCCCGATCCATATCTGGATACTCCCGGGAGAACGCATCAGTAAGAATTGTTGGACTATTTGGCGATAATTGGTACCATTGAGAAAGAATTGGTGTACTCTTTGGTGGGAATTGGTACCGTCCAGCGATTATTGGTAGGAATCGATATCATCAAGAAATAGTTGCGAGAATCGGTATCATCAAGAAATAGCTGCGAGAATTGCATCATCAAGAAATAGTTGCGAGAATTGCATCATCAAGAAATAGTTGCGAGAATCGGTACTATTAAGCGTGAATCGGAAATATTATCCGGGTATCGATTGGGAGAACCTATCGATCAATATGAGAGATATTTCCTTAAGTTGGTACTCTATAATTTCTTGTATTAGTAGGAATCAGAGCTACTATGGGTACTTCTATATTTTGGACTTGCTTCTCATTAGTTCTGAGGATCTTGTTGAGCATGGTTTCAATTGGAGACAACTTTTCTTGTAGGGATCATCGGGTTACTAACTTTTGTGAAGCTTCTTCGTTGACAAGAACAATAGAGGAATGGCTCATTGTTTTCGAAGATCAACTTCGAACATTGAAGGAAAGTTAAGGGTTACTTTAGGGTATCAGTGAGTGCAGTTAGTCAGTGGGAAGAATTCAGAACAAATTTCTCTTTTGTTTTGCACGATGCCATACCTTTTTTTTCGTAAAAAGCGGGTTTGTTCATCACACAAACTCTGATTCACTGATAATTTGCGTAGTCTTTATTTTGAAAAGCGGACGGCATTCAGACAATACAATAGTGGAAGTGGTGACCTGTCAGAATTTGCCGAAAAAAGAGCGTTGAAGACAGCGATAAAAAAGGGATAGGAAAACAAAGTTGAATCTAAGTTGGCAGATAACATTTTATCTCTGACCGAAAATTATTTTTCATGTACGTCAATAATGGATGCAAAAGATTACAGTTGACCCACCCTGTCGATAAGTGGGTCTAGGGTAGAGAGCAATGTAGGTATGTGTAGCGCTTTCAATGACTTTTTCGCTTCAGTTTTTGATGGTGAAGGCGATATACAAACACTGTTGTGGCATGGGGGTGACAAAGACCTCAACGGAATTCAGGTGTGGAAGATGTGTAAGTCCTAAAACATCTAAAACATTTATGTGCAAGCAAAGCACCAAGAACAGATAATATCTATTCTAGGGTCCTCAGGAAATGCGCTAATGAATTGTTGGGGCCTTTCGCACAGTTTACAGGAATAATGCTGCTGAGGGTATCGTCCAAAGGGATTGGAAGCTTGCTAATGTGGTTCCGATATTTAAAAACTGTAGTAGATCATCATTTGATCATTTTTGTCGCACCACTGTCATTTTCTGCACACGAGGGCTAATTAGACCGGGACCTACAATTTATTACCGATTCCGAACGGCAGGCTTGTTTTTCATACTCATCGAGAGGTTGGTGCGCTAACACCTCGATGGGGGACTCCCTGCGGTAGCAATTTTCGCTGCGGTCAAGTCGCCTTTTTTTTTTGTTGTACCCCTGTGTGAGGAAAGTTTTCTGACAAGGACGAACTGGGTATCGAACTCGCGACACCTCTAAACATCCTTTGGTACTTTAGGCGAGCATCTTATCGACCGGACTACCGCGCCCGATCAAAAAAACGGTAGTAGAGAGAAGCCGTGCTCAATTATCATGCAGTGGGTTTGACGAGCTCCCTCTCCAAAATGTTGGAAATTATTATCAAAGGATAATTTAAATGAAGTGGATAGACGAGAATAACGTATTGTAGGAAAACCCAGCATGGGTTCAGGAAGGGAAGTCATGTGTGACCAAACTACCTTGCTTCTATGATCACATGACTAAGGCTTTCGGAAAACGCAAAAACGTCGAAGTTATTTACCTTGATTTCCAGAAGGCTGAATTGGATAGAACCGTGGTTATGAGATAGGTCACAACGGATTATGGTGAACAGGAAATTCTCTGATTGAACAGATGTCATATGTGGAGTCTCTCAAGGAATGTCCTTGAATCCGTGAATTTTTTTTCACTTTATCGATAAACTCGATCAGGGTATCAAGGGGATTATTAGCGAATTCGTAGATGACGTGAAGCTAATGGGGCTAGTCGGGAATCAAAGCGATAGAGAGTAGAGAGTAGCTCCAGACCAACTTAAACAGGATTACAGAGTGAACAAATGAATGGAGCATGTCTTTTAGCGTTGAGAAGTTTACGGTCGCTCATTTTGGGATTGGATCGAACAACCCACGTTTCACTTACGAGTTGAATGGTGCCACTATCCCGGATGCAACTAGGGTCACTGATTTGGGAATTCTCATTAACGAGCGGCATAAATTTTCTGAAAAAAGAGTGGAATGCTCGGTTTCATTTTCAAAAATATCGCTTCGCGTTCTCTTAAAGTCACTCTTCCGCTTTCCTGAGGCTCAGTTCGTCTTGGTGCGCACTCTCTCTCTCTCTCTCTACGTGTTCTGAGGGTGCAAACACCTCTTAGACATATCTAGGGTCAAACGAGTCTACACATCTCAAGGTTTACTCACGCTTTTGGCGAGGCAATCAGTTATAGTATTACGTTGGCCTGTTACATTTTCTAATGGTACATGCATTTATGAAAGGCAAGTGAAGTTGCCTATTGAAGCCAAAAGAAATTGTTACAGGCAAGAGAAGTTGCCTATTGAAGCCAAAAGAAATTGTTACAGGCAAGAGAAGTTGCCTATTGAAGCCAAAAGAAATTGTTACAGGCAAGAGAAGTTGTTTATTACAGCCAAAAAAAAGTAAGAGGCAAGTAAAGTTGACAATTACAGGTGTTGTGAAAATTATCTTGATTCTTGGTTTCAGAAATTAAAGTAAGAGAAAAAAAAACGTGACATTTATAAGGAAATATATAGGTCTTATGGTCACCCTTTATATATAGACCTACAAGTTTCTGTCCCACGAGCGATAGAATCACCGCATATCCAGCCGGCGGACTGAAAAAGATGTGCGTGCATCCCTAATGTAGATATTTCTAAGTTTTAACAATTTTAACTTTCGTTTCGTTTCGCGAGAAATATTTATTTATTTTTTCATTTCATACCATTTAATAAACGTATCTTGTAATAAACGTATTTAATCGTACACAGAAAGATAAACGAGAAATAACCATTCCGTGGATAATGGCTTCAAGGACTACACCTACAACCGTGCGCCACGAGTAAAGGATCTTCATCCTTATCATGATGATTGTGTAAATGATTAATAGTCCCCAAGTGAAAACTTTCCAGCTAATGCTATCGACGGGAATTGAAAGATCGTAAAGGAAAAAAGAAATTTAGTTTTGGGGAAAAAAAGAAGTCGGGCGGCCTAACGGATCTGTCACACGGTATAGTCCCAAGATGAAAAACGATTAGATACAAACGCCCAACATTATATTCCCTATTTTTTTTTCTCCTTTTCTACTTTCGCAAAACTTTAGTCCCTGTTTTATTATATATATATTTTATATACTTTTTTCTTTTTCCCCAAACTGTAATGTCACACAAATCTAAGCCTCCCTTTACTTATTTTGAGTCATCTATCTTCCGATAAATACTTGGTTTCATTCAATTCGATTCAGAAACACGAAAGAAAATGGATCGAGGAGAAAAATAGCATTGACACGACTTTGGCCTCCAAAACTGAACTGAGACCAAATGTTCATGATATACCTTTTGATAGATATATCTAAGACGGATAGAGTTTGTAAAGACATATCCTTGCACCTTTTATCTTCCTGTGATACGGAAGTGTTCCTTTTTTTTTCCTGTATGGCATGTCTTTTTTTTAGTCTTGCTTTGAATCAATTCTGTCAAATACTTAGTACTATCGATAGAATTTGCGATAAAATAAATAGAAATTAGTTCTCTATTTTTATGTTTAGTAATTCAAAGCATTCTTTAATTTCAGTTTAGACGCTCATTTTTATGAGGGATGGGCTATAAAGGAAAATGAGAACTTTCAGAATTTTATAGGGAAATAAGTAAAATGGAGATGTGCATATCAAATTACTTACGCGAGTTTGTATTACATATACTGTACTTTTAAGATATTTTTAGGGTAGATTTATCAAATCTATTTGCGCAAATTCTTGAGCATCTGATACATGCAAATGCGATTATTATTATTTTTTCGATTATCCTATAAATATTTCCTTCTAACGTTCGGATATAAATAAAACTTTCATGCGATGGTGTATTGCATGGTATAATTTATGTCACCTCACCCATGAGGGCCAACGCCGAGGAATTTCAACCGGCCCGCGAGATGCGTTTCGAAGGGAAAGTACGAATACACACAACATAGTATTCAACATAATATATACTTACCTTATTTCCCCGAGAAAAATACAGGAACTCAGAATCCATACGGGGCACACATCACCAATTTCCTCCCCAAAAAGTAAAATGTAAAATTAAGGAAACAGATATTTTATGCCTAGGTGAACTAGGAAAGAAAAGTCATCTGGTCTCTACCTTGACTCGAACCCAAAACCTGTTGCATTCCGGGTAAGCATGGTACCATCTATATCCCTCGTAACACGACCCTGCCTTCCTTACGCCGCACACTGTGGCATGCGACGAAATCCTGGAAATATTTTTTTCCTTGATATAATTGGGCTTTCTCATGTACCCTTCCACATTGAGGCAGTTGCTGAACTTAAGAGAGGCAACTAATGCCTCAACTTCAGCGCCTCACTCCGCAATGCGTGAAATAGAAAAGGCAGGGTCGTGTCTCCAGTTCTGTAGATGGCAGCATGCTTACCCGGAATGCAAGAGTGTAACTGAGTTCAAGTCTCGGCGGAGAACAGATGAATTTTCTTTCCGAGTTCACCTCGGCATAAAAGCCAGAAAATATCTGTTTCTTTGATATATTGGGCTGAGAAAAACCCGTGTAACTGTATGTAAAGTTGTTATTTACCACTAAAAACCACCAATGCTGGAAATGAAGCACTAAGGCACCATAAATCGAACAGGACTAACTAAAAGCACTAAATCACAACTTATAAAATCACGAAAAAAACGTTCAGTGTGACAACAAGTTGATATGGGGAGTTACTGTATATGACTAAATACCAAAATAATTATAACATGATGACATTGTCATAATTTATTTTATGATAATGTAATGATTATATAATAAACAATTATGAGATAATTATAGTCATAATTGTAATAATAATATAGTACGAATAATTGTATTATATGTTATAAAAATATTGTAAGGTTTTTTATTTCAGTAAGGAAAAAAATTCAAGTAAGCTTCGTCGAAAAGACGGAAAAGACGGGTTATTTTTATACACATGGAATTACGGGAATAGCCCATAAAATGCAGCTTACAAGATCAGTATATACACTGCATTCTGGTCTGCGAACCGATTGCTGTACACCCCTGGTGTACTGAACTAAATTAGCCAGAATTAGTTCTAAATAATTACATTAAAAGTAATTGTTTTTACTGTGGTTGTTGAGTTAATACAATAATTTCGACACGGATTGTAGGGCATTTAATTTCTCGTCAAGTTTTGAGAGTGTCCGTTTCTGTTGTTCCAATTGAGAAAAGCTTTAACATTACACCAACTATTTAGTATTTTAAGACCGAAAATAGTACTGAAATCGCATGGGATTGAAGAATCTAAAAAAAAAGAGGAAAAAAAACTGGTAATTTTATAGAAAAAAAAATAGAGAAAAGGAAAGAACGGAGGCTCTCTCTCACACTGATGCTAATCCCGAACCTGTCTACGAGCTAGTTTCGTAAATACACTAAAGCTCGTAAGAGTAATATACTGTGACAGAATAGGCAAGTGGATCCACGAAATACGAGTGATTATACTAAATCCTCCGCGTAGATAAATGCTTTCTTGCGTGCCCTGGAATAAAATGCAGGATAAACATCTTACTAGCACTACGGATAGAGACAAGAGGTTGGCACAAAAAAAAAAGAAACGGAAAGTACAAGAGTATAAGGGAGCAATGGACGTTGCCGGATCTGGACGCTGATGACCGCACGGCCAACATACATTCCTTATATACGCCCCCATAGTAGTTCCCCCCCCTCTCCCGCACAGCGTTGAAAGTAAACGACTTTTACCTCGCTTGGGCCATGTGGTCAATTCCCGAAGCAATTTTCTTTAACTGCTTCACTGTAATTTTTTTCTCTTCTCTTTCTTACGTCCATACAAGTCATTCTGTCCCGGATGAAATAGAAGGGAAAAAATTAAATGAAAAAGTAAAAAAAAAAAAAAGTAGAATGAAGTATTGAGGTTGGGATCTTATGACCACAGCTGACCTATTAAGCTCTAGAGAAAGAGTGATTCTAACATTGAAAAGGTTCTTTTCATGGCAGTTTATTGCAGTGTAGAACGGGGAATGACCAACGGTCGTCATTGAAGAGTATTCAGTAAGGTAAAGTGAAACAGACTGAACAAACGGCAATCTCGATTTGTTCATTCATAGAAATCTTTTATTTCTCTCGTTCAAACCGAGCAAAACGCAGGTCTATTGCCATGGACAATTTACTACCAAGTGAGTTGTGCCGGAAGTTAGAGTGTGGGTATCTAACAGTCTGGGTGCGCTTATCATTCATAGAAATCAAATGGTTCTCTTGGTAATAAGACTTGATAATGAAAATCGATCTTAGTATATATGGGGTGTATGTTTCTATAACTCTTTGAATGGCTCATTTATAATTGAATGTTTAATCATAAAGACAAACCTTTGAACTGCTCGTATCAGTCATAGACGAATAAAGCTGCATACTTTCCAAACACTATTTGATGATTTGACTTAATTATTGAGTGGGGTAAGAATATGTCATTGTCCTTTTTTTTGGGTGCAGAAAAAATAGTTCGTTAGCAAGCCAAAGGCCCAAACTCTAATATTTTTGTAGGTGCCATCTATCTTCTCTAAAAGAAAATAAAGACACTAAAACAGAAAATCTTTTTCTTCTTCTTTTAATTGCTTGAGAAAAAAGTAAATCCCTCATTTGTGCTTAAAAAGAGATAAAATCAATTAAAATCTATTTTATTCGATACAGAGAATAAAAGAAAAAGGCACGAAAAGAATTTTTCGTCAGTACTGATTCAAAATTTTGAAATCAGCTCTAAATAGCAATTAAAGTTTTTCATTTTCTTATTGAAATTTCAATATTGATGTCGTTGACATGGAGCGATATTTTTTGCTTATCGAATATTTCCGACGAAGTGACCGAAGAGAAATATGAATGATTGGAATTTCGATACTAAAATGATAAGATTTGATCTTATGCGTAGGTAAACTTAATTTTCTTAAAACAGAGTTCTCGAAAATAGGGTCTAGTTGGTCACTTGATACCCATGTTTAACCAATGTTTAAATATTTAAAGGGATTATTATTGTAGAAATGTCACTGGCGATTTAATTTTTCAAAAAAATCGAAATTCTTTCCATAAACTGCGAAGAAAAGTGTGTGTGAATAAACCACAATTTTTTTACGGTTACCATATTTATAGTACAGGAGAAGTACATACTCCCATATTTCAATTGATAGGAATAAACTACATCAGTCTATCACTAGTTGTTGCTCGGCTCCCAACATCACCACGTTAACCTATCATTACCACGTCCGAAACAAACTTATGCCAAAACAACTGCAGCCACACAATTTGCAGCGGAAAATGAACCAACCCAGCTATATTTAATGTCCCCGTCTTTTCTCTGAGTAATACAATAATGCAATGTGAAATTACAATCAGAGTTTTTGTCTGATTTGAAGACAATCAATTTGTACAATATTTAGAAAATATAAACAGTATATGGATATTTCATATGTCTTATAAAAGTACGGACCTCATGTATACGGGGTGCATAGCAAACATGGGGCTATGACTTTTTATTGACGAACCGTTGATCCTGTAGGCACACTTCTAATTAGAAAAAGTATTCAAATAACGTGCAGTACTCAGATATTACATTCATGTATCAAGGGGTTTGTATAGTTGTAGTGTTCTGTAGCGCATCTCTCAGTTGAGAACCTTGACGAAACAATATCGTATAAGGCTCGAGAGCATAAGAAGAAGAAAAGCCTCAGGAGACCGGAGGTTGCAAAAACAAAATTGGACATTCGAAAATAAACAGAGAGAGGGAGTGTGTGGAAAAGCGATCGAGTAGGATCGTCGTGTCATGTTAACGTTCTTATTTTATTTTTTTTTATTAATAAATTTCTGTTTATGCTTGTCATCATGAGTGCTCACTATTCAAAGAACATAAGGTCACTACAATAGTTATTAAAATAAATAACTACTTTTTTCCCGTGTGCCCCAAAACAAAATTAGAAAGGTGTTCCCTGTGTGTCTCCTGATGCCAACTGAAAAAAATTCACATTGTCAATGCAATATACATTCACTGACATATTCGAATTCGAAAAAGTTGGGGGAAGTTGGAAAATAACAGCATTAAATGCGGGTAAAACGGTATATATAAAAATATATGGACGGTCTTATCTAAATACTATGGCTAGGTAACCTTATTATGAGAAAACAACAACAGTCGCCTTATAACGTTAACAGCACAGAACGTTTGATCACTTTTCAGAAATCTCTTATGAGTCTTTCTGCCAAAAGATATATTAACGACTGAGAAATTTCACTCATAAAATCAGTCCAAAAAGCTTTTTAGAAATTTGGGCTTAATTTTCAATCAGTTTCAAATAATTGAAAAATCACTCGTACTGTATGAAGAATTTACAGCACTTACAGGTAATGAAATCCCTATCAAGTATACGACGTGAAAATTTCTATTATTTACAAAAAATAATTTTTCAATCATGGTCAATGATGAGTATTTAAGAATGATGATGATGTGTGTGTGTACACCACGATGAATATTTTATATGAATTATTCAAGTAATTCGTAGATCAAGGGTAAAAGTTCAATGCTTAATGAATTTTTTTTTTCAAAAATAATGCATTAAGCATTGAACTTTAACCCTTGATCTACCGGATTATAGATAGTATGAGAAAAAATTACAAAAAAATCAGAATAGAAATAAAAACATAATGATATTAATAACTAATCCTTATTTAAATTATTAGGTAGGCATTTCAGTTCTAGTTAAAGACAAATAAGTAAAACAAGTAATGTTTTTCAAACAGTTAATTAGTACATAAAAAAATATTTAACCTGGTACTAATACGGTCAGTAGACGAAGCGTTAACATTCCTGATCCTACTTGAATTTTAAAAGTCAAAATCGAATTATTTTATGTGTGAAGTTTATTTCTTCCATGTGCAAGCTTGATGTTTTAAGTTGAGAGAGTTCTAAAAAAATGTTTATGTCGTTCACACACTTTTCTTCTTTCACTTAAAAAAATTATATATATATGTGTGTGTGTGTTTGTTTTACAAAAGTCCCTTTTTTTACAATTTCTAACAAAGTAAAAGAAAATCTCACAACTGTTTTCATGTTGTATTCGTAGAATTCAATTTAAACGAACAACATCTTGGAAAACGCCTTTTTTCGGTCGTCGGTATTCTGAAAGATCGGATGAATTCCGCTCCTTGTTCTGGAAATTCTTTTCTTCTCGTCTTCTCTTATCGCCATGTTTCTTATTTCCGTATTTATTCCTTTTGTGAAACGCTGAATAAAAAACTAAATAAATAAATAAACATATAAGGAATTGACTTTTCGGAGATATAAGGCACGTCGAAATAATAAATTTAAACCTATTCTAAAGGATTCTGTTTAGCTCCATATGAAAACTACGCGAACGAAACATACATCCACTTAGAAGACGAATAACATTCCGAACATGTGAGGAAAAAAAAACTATATCAGATGAGAGAGAAAAAACATTTTTATTTATTTTGTCGTTTTTTTTTTGGAAATCCAGGGATCGAAAAAAAAATTCAGAAGAGAAAATTGAATTTACAAAATTCCCGGATAATAGAAGATGGCAGCTTAAGAACTGACTCCTTATACTCCGTATCGGAAAATATCTCCAATTATTTCTCACAAATAGCTGATTTGCAATCGTAGATACATCAAACGGAATTTCTTAACGGGGAAAAGGTTTCATTTCCTCTGTTTGATTTGATAGCTGCAAATGGAAATGATTGAGCATCGTAGGAGTTGAATTCTGTTTATCAATGAATGAACGGAAGATGAATGAGCCGTAAATAGCAGGCAGCCTTGCAGTTGAGTGGGACTAGTGTTTACGTACCAAACGTCAGTTCGAATCTACGTTAATGGCTAGTCTGTATGGAAGTCGTCCTTTTGGAATAGAAATCGCCGTGGCAACGCAAAAATTATCACATAAACTGTTTTTTCCGCGTTGCCACACACACACAACTCTGATCTATCATTATGAAAGATGTACCTTATAAATATTCTCATAAAATTTCTGAATGACGTTCTAGTAAGGAACCACCAGAAGGTTTTCTGGTTCCCAATTAAAAAAAAAACAAAAAAAAACACGCACACCGGCAACTAATTATATTTTGATTTATCTGATTGCTATATACTGATATGAACCTCCAGGAAGAAAAGTTAGCTCCCCTCCGGAAATCTAAACCGTGTTCTCTTGCATACTACTAAATCAGACATCACATGCACCTCGTCCATATTCCTCTGTGGAACATCTAACGAATTGGTACATGTTGGAATGTGTGTGTATGTATAGTGAACCTTCCGTGAAGTTGTTTTCCGTGTGATACTTGTTATGTGCAGTCCTTTTTTTTTACTTTTAAACCGTACACCACCCAGGCTCTGTCAACATTCGTCAATATCAGCCCTTGTCCCGGTTAAGGGGCTGGGTGGTGTCGGGGAACTTTATTTTCCATAGAATACATACATTTAAAAAAAAGTAAAAAAAAAAAGAACAGACAAAAGAAAATTCTAGATTAATTACAATATATACAAACATGATGACAGATAAATAAAAGAAGGGGGAGAAGACAACTGTACAGTGGACGTTCACCGAAGGCCCTCAGCGCAGGACTTTTTGGGTTGACCGGGTTCAGCTTGGTCAGGGGACAAGTTTATAGTCAGACCTAGTCTGACGAGTCTGAGTCTTCGGCGTATCGCTGATGCCTTCCTGCCATCCTGGCCGAGCGTCTTGGCTCCACAGCGATGGTGGTGGACCTCTCCTCATCCCAGTCCGGTCCGATAATCTTAGCCTTGTCCGGGTTTTCTCGTAGAAATCTGACAAGTTTGATCAGTTTTCTTGTCGGCTCCGGTCTTTTTAGGGCATTGGCCATCCATGTTGCTTCCATGGCTTCCGAGGGAGTTCTTAGATGGAACTCTTTGGTGTGACGACATGATGTGGCGTAGTGGAGTTTTGTGCCTAGTTCACCACAGCTGCAGCGATCATTGGGGATGGACCTGGACCTTCGGAGGTTAACAGAGACCGGGCCGTGTCAAATAACGAACATAATCAGTTCTCTGCACCACTTGCTGTTCCACGTTTTCACGCGACGCAGGATCTTATGCGTGGACCTTCTCGAAGCCTCCGGATCATCCCAGGCTATTTGCCACTTCATCATAATGTCTCCTCATAGCCTGGCTTTGGCAGCGGAAGCCGGCAAGCGGATTTCATTTGTGAAGCTGTCATTCTTTGTGGTCTCCTTTGCATAGCGGTCGGCCTCCTCATTACCCCACATACCCGCATGCACTTTTATCCATGATATTTTGATGTTCGGGTATCTGTGGAGCAATGTTCTTATTTTCCGGGCCGTATGTGCAGTGCTGCCAACTGCAATCAATTTTTAAAACTATGAGTTTTTTCTGTCAACTCACAGTACGTGAAGTGTAATGATGAATAATTATACCGTTGTAGGTCTGTTGCTCTCTGCGGCGAGACTTTTTAACGGGGAGATCGGCTCGCATTTTCGCCTTGAAGTTGGAAACCTCAGAAAACCAACTTCAGCCGATCACCACTGCGGCGACGGTGGGGTTTGAACGCAGATCCTCGCGATGCGAGTCCGTCACTATGACCACTCGACCACCACAGCGGCTCTCTTGCATACAGGGTGAGTGCGCTTGAGGCATGTATCCAAGAGGATATTCTCGGAGGAGAACAGATTACTTCCTAAAGCTTGGCATAGTAAATTCATCTCTCTGATGATATTGCTTATTCTATGCATACAAGAACCGCTAACCATTAACTAATAGTAGGACAAAGTAATTATTGAAATTAATTTATTTATCGATTTCATTGATTTACAGCTTATCTTTTCATCTACTGCTGTTTTTTATTGATTCAACTGTCTCAGAGCCGATCTTTCATTTTTTGGAATATTTCAAATATTTTTTGGGAATGTTTCTTGCAAGAAATAATTGACTTCGTTCAAATTTTCTCAGTGAAAAAGCTACAAGGTATATTCATCTTCACTTACAATTTTTTCTAGAATTTTATTGCTGAATTTTATGGTATAAATCACACGTTTGTCAGAGGCACTTTCTCTTTGAAACATCTTGAAAACCCCCTAAATTTCATCTTCAAGTTCTCTCTGATGGAAGTCCATAAAGTTTATATTCATCATATATCTAACTAAACACTTGCACAATCCTTTAAGTCAGGACTAGAGGGATTGTGGTCAAAATAAAAAAAAATTCTACAGTGAGATAAAGCAACCTACACGTTTGTGGCACCAGGGTCTGAAAGGGTCATGAATTAAATTTTATACATTAACTGCTGATTTTTATTGACTTATTACTGATTTTATGGTATATGTCATTGGTTTCATTTGACACATATCATTTCCATTACATTAGCTGAAACTCGCTGGCAATGTTCACGATTGAACCTGTCCATGTATGAAAACTTGTATTTCTTGCCAGGCGATGGCCTGCGATATCATTCCCATTATTCAATCAATCTCTGGATGTACAGGGTACAATGTGCTGAAAGAAATGCGCAAGTGCATATAGAAATGATTTTCCATCATGACAAATTTTCTAATTATTTTTCGAAGGATAAAAAAATAAAAGGAGACAAACCAGTTTGTTCCGTTCAACTTCTGCTATACTCAACCACTTCATTGAGTCTTTTGGACCATGATGATGAGCAGCCGTGTAGTTAATCAAGAATGTATCGAAGTTAGACTCAGGCAAATTTTATAATCAATATTCCTGATATCGATATTTGATCGATAGCTGTAAATGTAAAAAAAAGAAATGAATATTTAGAAGTTTAATTCCATTTCTCGATGAACGGATTCTAACCGAGCCGTCAATGACAACCTTGCTGTAATATGCAAGTATAGATATTTCGACTTAAGAAATGCGAACGCCTGGGGAAAACTTCCAAATTTGGTTAATAATAAACGACTGTTATTAAAAGTTACAGTAAAGGACATTTATGGTTATTACTAGCACATTCATTGCTGTTAAATCATTCAAATAAAACCGGTATTAAACTCAAGAACGAAACAACCAGAAAACTCCAATTATAATCATCATTATCTTGTCCTCATCCCTTCACTCGGATTTAAGCTTTAATCTACTGAGAATTCTTTAAAAAAATCTGACTTGACGCACGTAAACTAATCGCTTAATGTCCACGCTTTGACTGCTCACGTACATCGCAACCCACGGACGTGAAATTCCCTTCATTATCCAGAAAAGTCCTTCAAAAAATAATGAGCTTTACGGTAATCCAATCTCCCATGATAGAGGTGTGTTCTTTCTGAAGAAAAATATCGAAGTTTGCTACCCAAACTGAAGAAAAAATAAATAAGTAATTCTCAAGTGCACAGAGAAACGGTTTCCCAACATAACATAAATTTTCTAATGATTTTTCCAAGGGTAAAAATGCAAGGAAACAAACAAGCTTGTTCCGTTCAAAAGGACTTGTTATCATATTAGCCATGAGGAGGGAGAGAGAGAGATAGAGAGGTGAAATAAAAGAATAAGAATCAATGCTTATCTGAAATAATTGAAGCTCCTGCTATACTAACCACCTCATCGCGTCTTTTGGACCATGATGAACAGCCCTGTGGTTAATCAAGAAAATATCGAAGTTAGACTCAGAAAAATTTTATAATCAATATTCCTGCTATCGGTATTCGATACTTTCCTCTTAGTTTTATATACCCCCTATACCGATTTTCCTAGAGTGTTTCTTTGCTCCCGGTTCGATACCGGAGAGAGAGAGAGAGAGAACCTCTCACGGTGTCAGAGAAATGATAGAGAACAAATTTAGTGTAGACCATCCAACTATATATTTTTTTGTCCGATAATAAGAATATGGACTCTATATCAGTCTTTAATTGACGGCGAAAGAACACACGGCCATGGCCTGAGGATATACGAACAGCCCAATGTGTCTTTATGTGGGAGTTTTTATTTGGAGTGTCGAGAGGAAATATTGTATATATGTATAGATGGGTATAAAAGGATATAGAAGTCACATAGCGGAAATATGTACTCGAAATATAAAAAAAGAGACTAGTAGAGACTCGCTAACTAACCAAGTCCATCTGACTGGAAAATAACGACTTCGGTGCTGACACAACGTCCTATTGATTTTCATTGTTTCCGTTGGTTGTTTTTGTTTCCTCTCTCTCTCCAGGGATATAACCAAGTATCCTTTCCCAATTCACATTTTTACCTATTATTCCGGGAAGTATTTCATTTCCTCACGTTTCCAAGCTAAGACATTTATTTCTACTTTTATATATAGTATTGCCAAAGGGGGTCGAAGAAACACCACACATATGCGAAAACCGATACTTATCATTATTACTATTTTTTAGGTTTTGTATGGAATTTATTTATACTTGGACTCGAAATATATTTTTCGTCGTATAATGAATCTTATTTAACACGTGGAGAGGTTAGTGATGTACGAACCTGAACTCTGCCTGGAGGTCTGGTATAAATTAGATCTGGTATAAATTGAATTTGTACAAAAATACTCGTGGGGTATAAATTTAAATGCGTATCTAGAAATTCTAATATTTTCATGGATAGAGGTACTTCAGAGCTACATAACTATTTATTATCGCTCATTGAAGTATATTTCTTTTAAATAAAGAGATTTGGAAAATAGAGTTGAGCATATGTAGAGGACAATCTTAAGATGATCACCTTAAAACCAAATGATAAGCATAAATAACAATATCGAAATTCCCTTCTGTTTTTTGATTAGATGAAGAATTCTCTTGAATATTTAGTTTATTACTTATTTATTGTGTATCGTATCTACCTGACTTTATTACTTCTCTCTTTTCACAACTGCTACCTAATTCTCTTCTTGCTGCATGCATTTCTCTGAGAAATATTTCAGTGCCCGCATGTGTCAAGTGTTGTGGTAGTTACTTTATTAATTTATGTGCTAGATAAAATATTAAAGTAATAAAGTGGGTTCTACTACAACGAACCCTTTCCCATTTGCAGACACATACCGTTAACGCAGGCTTGATTCAAGAATTATCATCAGGAACATGTCATTGTGACATTAGTAACAACAGGAGCTCCATTGAGAGACTGATATGGTGGAGCGGTGAATGAGAGACCCCAAAGTGTTTGTTAAAGGTGAACTCATTCATAGAGCTAACGTTTTATGGTGAATGGGAGAACGAATTTGCATCTCTTATTGTGTCTATCCCACTAGAGTTCTTACAACAATCGATACACATGACACGCTTTACTCCTACATAATTCCATATTCTAATAATATAAGCAGTTAGCGCTTAATAAAATCATGTTCAGCAGCAAAAGAAGACTATGTACCCAAATAATAAAACTGTAGAACGAAACGATGAACCGCTCCGTTAATTGTACGAAGTACAGATGACTGGGATACCAAGTGAAGATAATTGGAAAGAAAAATCACATTCCCCTGTGGGGGGAAATCGAACCACCAAACTTACACTTTCCAGGCTTCTGGGAGCGTGCTCCACCATTTAGCTAGACATTTACTTTCCTAACTAAGACCGCCGCGTTCCTTTTTTCTTAGGAAAGGAAACGTCTGTCCTCTGTAGCTCAATGGTACAGCATTCGCCCAGAAAGTGTGGGGTTGGTAGGTTTGATTCCCCGCACAGAGGGATGCGGCTTTTTTCTGTCGAATTATCTTTGCTTGGTATCCAGTCATCTGTATTTCGAATGAAACTGTAGGCAAATAGTACGAGTAAAATAACTTGCTGGATTCCCGCTCTCATGGTTGTACAGAAATGTTTGCAAAATTAACATAATTGAAAGAGACCACCACCTCCATTCCACTTAACTCTGTATCGTCCAGTGTGTATGTATCATATACATGGTCGAAAAACCGATTTTACCAAAAAATTTATCTTTCTATTTATAATTTTATCTAGAGTTAGAAAAGTTCATCTTTTTTAGCGTCATTTCAGTGAAAAATAGGGCTACATACACACATTTTTTATTATCTAGAAATAGTTGATTCCTTCTTGGCGTCATTTTTTTAGAGATGCTGAAATTTTGCTTGTTCAGAGATGCATAAAACCACATCAAATTGAGGGAATTAGAAACAACGTTCAACGTAACAGCTTACCATGGTGACGCAGCACCTCCTAGAGATAGAAGGCCTGGGCATTGTTTTCCATAAACCTCATTCAGACTACCCAGCAAGTTCGCCACATTTTGAAACACAGCATCCTATATTGTTTCTTCTTATTTTGGCGTAGAATCTTCCTGATTGGCTCACAAATATCGCATAGTGATTGGATGTGGGGCATAGAAATCGCCAATTCTGAGCCCGATCATTTTTTTCCTCACAACGTAATACTGGCACGAGCAGGGAATTTTTTCCCCTGAATATTCTGAGGGGGAAAATAGACTAATTATTGACGTCACAAACAGACTGCAGAGACCTTCTATCTCTAGGATGTGCTTGATGATGGGTGTTGGAGGACTGTATGGAAGTTGATTATGCTTTAGGTGGTAATAACTATTTATTAAAATAAATATATTTTATGCACGTAATTTGACTGAGGTTGGGCGCGCGTACTTTCCGGTGTGACATTGCGAGTGGGAGTGTCTTTCTGGGGTTTCACGCCAAGCCAGCTCAAAATCTCGCTAAGCATTGGCGCTTTGCCGATATACGCTATAGCAGTGTTTCTCAACCTATGGTGTGGTCCGCGACGAAGGTGGTCTGCAGGCAGACTTGATAATTCAGTTTTAACTGGATGGAAAATTATGCAATTGTTGTAATTGATATTATAGTAATATTCATACATGGATGCGCAAATAAAAACTGTACCTTAATGCTTAGTTTCATTATACCTCATCAAAGAAAATTTGCTAATTACTGCAAAATGGGGTGAAGGGTGGAGAAATAAAAGGTTGCTGCAAATCACTTTAAACAAAATTCGGCGGAAAGATACGTTCAAATCACCCGATTAAGTCAGTGAAATCCCCAATTGTAGTTAACATTGCTGAAAAATTGAGGGAAAACAGTTTAACTTGATGATGTGAGATGAATATTTGTATTCATACCCAAAATTATCATAAGTTATATAAACGTTGTTTATTAACGGTTTTAGTTAATAATACAAATATAAATATAACCGTAATTCAAAAAACGGGACAAATGTATAAAAATAAATTCATAACCACTAAAAATACTGAAATGTCCCGTAATACGGGACGCAAGTGGCCCATCGAACCGTTTCAGACATTTTCTGGTCCTTGGGTTCAGAAAGGATGAGAAACACTGGTTTAAATCCATCCTCGAAGGCTCGCTGGCAAAGTTTTTGCGTATTTCGTTGACCTAGGTCAAGCTTTCGATTCCGCTAATCGAAGCAGTTTGTGATGGAAGCTCTCTGACCTAGGAATGAACCATAAAATAATTAAAATTTACGATTTGCTTTTTAATAATACCCGAGCAAGACTAAGAAGCACCGATGAGCTTTCAGATCCTTTCACAGTCACCAGGGGAATTTTGCAAGGTGAGAAACTGCCTCTCACACCCTTTTCCTTCTTTCTAGCTGACATTGAAAAATCTTTTTGTCAACCTCATATTCATGGCATCTCAATTAACAACTCTACCGAACTCAACATCCTCCTGTAAGCGGATGATACTGTGATGGCGACTCAAAACTACAGATACAGAAAAAAATCATATTTTGAATCTAATTACCTTACTGTTAACCTAAAAAGAACCAAAATCATTGCATTCAGAGTCTGGCCGCAGCAACGACTAATAACTTTTTTCTGGGGTAACATTCAACTCCAAACAACCCGTAGCTATATATCTATCTCGGTCTCCCTTTTTCATCCTCAGGAAAATTTTCAATAGCAGCTAAATACATGATTAAACAGGCTTTCGCGGCTATGGCTATGAAACAACTACTTGACTTTATTGCGTAGCTACAAAAACTCCTGCTGTGTGTGTGGCATTCAAATTATTCGACAGCCTTGTACGATTTACTTTATGTAATGCTGCACCGGAGAGTTTGGGGTTTCTTTTATGCTAATAGCTGTGAAGGGTTGGAAAGGGTTGGTGCTGGAAAAGGTTCATACGAGTTTTCTCAAAAAGTTACTAAATGTAAGCAAATATTGTCCTGGTTATCTTGTTAGACTTGAGCTTGGTCGCCGCCCAATTGCCACTCGAATGTTTAACCAACTCGTCATTTATTGGATTCTAAAAATGTATGAAAAACCGTCTACCACAAATTTACTTTCTCGAACTCTGTGCCACACAGACTCGGAAAACTGGGCAAATTCACTGAAGTCCCTTTGAAATAACTGCGGTCGATCTTGAACTTGAACTACCAGACAGATACCCACGTTAATATTCCTTACGGAACCTCTAACGTAAAGGGTATGTGTTGGAAAAGTAGCAACACCTTCCTCAGCCCATCAAATCCATCCACCCTACCTGATCAAACATGAGAACACTTTTCAAATTAAATGGGGGGAAAAATTAAAATATATATAGTAACCACAAAATAATGTAAAAATTAAACATTTGTGGAAGCACAATGCACGTCACAGTCCAGGTACATATGTATGAAAAGGGTGAGGGAAAATGCGGTCGATCTGGCTCACGCACCCTCTTCACCTCACACAAGCAGTTTTACCATCTCTTATTAATAACTATATTGATATCTCTCTCCAAGAAGACGGATCTTGATTGTCCGCTTCAAAATTATTCCATTTTTCCGATAGTTTTGAATTTACGCTGTTTTAGCAGTCTTGCCTTTTGTTCTTCCTTTGACCGTTCGTAGGAATAATTGTATGTTAGAGAGTGAAATAAGGGAACAGGGTCGTGTCACCAGTGGGGTAGATGGTAGCATGCTTGCCCGATCTGCAAGAGGGCCTGGATTCGAGTCCCGGTGAAGATAAGATTACTTTTCTTTTCGAGTTCATCTCAGCATAATATCCAGAATTATATATCTGCTTCCTTGATATCTTGGGTTGAGAAAAAGCCGTTTATCTCTCATTAACTGTATTGTTAATGCTATCGAAATACTTTAATAAGGAGTAGATTTTAATATATTAATTATGAATATTTACTAAATTTCAAATATCAAATCGGAAATTCTAATTTAATTATTTTTCTTTTCTTGTTTTAGAATGGAGCTCAAAAATTAGTATTATGAACGAGAGAAAAAAATGCATACTTCATAGAAAAATTACATAAGGGAATTAAAAAAAAATGTAATGTTATA
Organism: Pholcus phalangioides; assembly: GCF_987345545.1. NCBI lineage: Eukaryota > Metazoa > Arthropoda > Arachnida > Araneae > Pholcidae > Pholcus > Pholcus phalangioides. Next base: position 23,098,603 of record NW_028301628.1, read on the forward strand.
TTCGGTGTTAATTCAGTGTTCAAAGTCAATAATTCAAACTTCCCTGATGTTTCCCGCACTGGCATTAGTAGCAACAAGAACTCCATTGACTGATGGGAGGACGGTGCTATGAATGAGAAACCCCAAAGGTTCTCTTAAAGGTGAACTCATTCATACAGCTAATGCTTTGTACCATTCTGTCTATCACACTAGTGTGCTTACAACAATCGATACGCATAACACGCTTATACATAATTCCATATTCTAAGGATATTAGCGGTTAATAACGATCCGCTAGTTCTTAAGAAACACCGTTTGTTGATACTGCAAGCTGAGTTCAAAGAAGAGAGAGAGAGAGAGAGAGAGATAGCACCATCCTAGCGGAAGATACCCCGAAGGGACCTGCAATACATCAAAGTGAAAACTCCCTCCGGAACTGTGCTGATGGGGTAGTACCGGAGGTTATAATGGAGGTCTTTGGGAAAGAAAAGAAATAATAATAATAAAAAGCAACCAACTTTTATCTGCATGTTCCTCTCCTAGGTCTAATGGATAGAGCCAAGGCATGTGCTAGGAGATGTACACGCGTATGTCGGAACTTCCTCGCACACACTCCTTTTCACTTACTTTAGCCATGCTCTCTAACTCATATTTCACGCGCGAGGAAAACCCTATTTTCATGGTGTGAACCAAACACGTGATCAAAGTGATGTTGTTGCGAGGGGGGTCTCCCCCCTCTTCTTTTCCCACGATGGGACCGTAAATCCTTACTAATGACCTGTAGAGATGAGGTAGAAGGGGGCCCCCCGGATAGAAGGAAGAAAATGTTTAAAAGGGAACATCCCTCCACTTTTGGGAACATCGGCGTCCAAAGCCAGACAGGCAGAAAAAAAAACGTTATGCTATAAATATATACATACAATACATTGTTATGGAGGATAATGAGCATGGGATGATGATGGTGATGATGATGATGATCAGCATCATCATCATCCTTCCTTTCCATGTTATTCTTGTACTTCATGCGAGCAGGTTAAGGGCCATTAAGTGCAGCTAAGGTTAAGAGCCCCCCCCCCTCCCTCCTACCCCAATCCCGTAGACAATATGAGCAATCTGGAAGCAATTAAGTGCTAGCGATTTTTTGTCATCTATTTCTTCCTCCCAGTTCGTCAAGCACTCAGATGGCTTAGCAGTATGAGAAATTTCTGATTTTCTTCCCAATCATACTCATTGGTATTTGTAATCGTGGAGATTGAAAAAAAAAAAGAAGCTTTCTTTTAGTTTGGTACATAGAATGTCAATTGCATCAGTAAAATCTCGCTTTATCTCGAAGAAAATTGTTTTTCCCGGTATAGAAAGAATTGTTCTATTTCTTTGAAAGGAGACTTTTGCTGATCATAAATTCCGTTGTGATATTAAAAACTTATAGTTTGAATCACGATACGTGATCTTACGATACAAATAAAAGCTACAGAAACCTGTAGTTTCAAGATGTTTCTATAAATAAAAACTAGAAGAAACACCATATTTCGCTGAATAAGAAATGTATCGGAGAAATGTTTCGTAACTGTATCGGAGTTTGGGGGGGGGGGGAATAAATGAAATAATACAGGGTGGTCATAAGATAAAATTACCGGAATAGGAGACCTAAATTGCAGCCGCAAAGATAAATTGACGAATGCAAATGAAGCTCGAGATATAAGTAACTTCAACAATATGGACTAGAAACTGAAATGGAAGACTGAAACCTAACTTTCGCGGTTACGGCCACAGCAGAAATGTTCCGAAAAATGTTCGAAATGGTAAAACCCACTTCAATGCATTGTAAAGTGATCGGCGGAGCGCGGTAACCCAGGTCGATAAGATACTCGCCTAAAGTACCGAAGGGTGGTTTAGAGGTTTCGCGAGTTCGATACCGTATCGTCTTTGTCAAAAACTTTTCTGATACAGTGGTGCAACAGAAAGGGCGAAATATCAACATATTGCCGTATATCCTCAGAATAGAATTATATATGCTTGTTTTAATTCTACAAATATGTATATATATTTTTAAGATGGATGCTCAGAAGAAATTCCGAGCTGTATTTTATTTTTATTTATTTTCTAATATTCGAATGTTATTCGGTAATGTTCAGGGTAAATTTCTTGTAGATCATGTTTTTCGATACAAAAACCAATGCAAACGCTCAGGTTCTTAAATTCGGTGAGCAAAAAATCCAGCGGTATTATAAACCAGAAATTGGATTTCATTTCTTGCACTGAAAAAGCCTATTGATTAATAAGAAAATGGATATTTGATTAATAAGTAGAATCAAGTGAGTATGATCACAATAATGATCTTGCATAAATAAATAAATATATATACTGTATATATATACTGACACGATAATTGCTAGTAATTTCAAATGCAAATTTCTTCGTCTTGAAAGAAATTTTCAATGTGACCCCATCATTTCTCAACCCCCCCCCCTCCCCCCACATATGGGTCATAATCCCTTAAATAAATCAAATCAAATCAAATTTGTTCATTTTCAACATACAAACATTTAGATTAGTTTCTTAAAACATATTTATCATCCAGAGGCTGTAATGCCTGTACGGATGTCTGAAAATTTACATGACAAGTAATGAATAGAATATATGAAACATACGACATAAACAGAAACATTCAAAAGAAGACACATACAACATAAATGAGACAAAACTATCAATGTCAAATAATAAAAAAAAACAACGTAAAGGTAAAAAATCAAGGAAAAACAAACATACACAAAAAAGACACAGTTCTTAATGCATGACGAGAAATGTAAAATGAACAAAGATTAGATAAAAAATATATGAAAAAAATGAAACTCGCACGCATACAATAGACAACACAAACAAGAACAATTTTTTTTTTTCAATCGAAAAATATACATAATTAAAGCGTCACAACTAAAGTGAATAAATTCTATTGCCTCTCCTAAAAGTCAAAATCAGAGTCTACATCTTCTATTAGAATTAATATTTTGAATAATGATTTTTTTAAATGTCGCGTGTGAGGGTATATTTTGTATTTCTAGTGGTAGTGAATTATATAATTTCGGAGTAATAAAAATGTTTACGAAAAATTTCTTTCCTAAAAGTAGGTTTACGGTAAATCATATAAGGTCCTCATTCGGTAAATAAATGTAATTTTTACAATTAATATATATTGTAAAAATTAATTGTTTAAATATATATATGGAGAATTGAAACCAAAACTAATAATGAAAAAAAACTGGAATTTGAAAGCGTTATATGAAAATTGAACAAAATTCAAAATGAAATGAATCGAAGTCAATATCTCGGGCACTAATCACAGGCGAACACCCTAACAGAACGTTTCTGAGATCATCTTGAAGCTCGAAAAGCCTAAATAATAGATGCTCGATCCCCGACGTTCTGATATTGTATCATTGAATTCAATAATTATATAAAAATCAAAAGAAAAAATATAGGCAAAACATTTTTTGTTGTCCAGACAAATATTATAAGCAATGGTTGCAGACAAAAAAAAAGAAAATATAAAAATTCAAATAAAAGTAGCTGCAGAAGGTGAAAGTACACCATGGTGAAAGTACCATGTGATTTATCCCAACGTTGGCGGTCAGATTTGAAGTGAAGTTATTGGTGTGAGGATGTACGGAGGAAAATTGTTGCCTATTAAGATTCTTTTCATATTAATTAATGCATTTTGGAAAGTCGTTGAGACATTATTACAGATATATTTGATGCGAGAGCAAAACATTTAATAATTTTATCAAGTCTACCTGCTTTACATTGCTTGATGAATCTTTAACTTATTTGTGACACACGAACTTCTGCACCACCCTGTACGTCTAATATCCTACTAAGTGGATCATTCCTTACGAAAATTTGTGAACAAAATTTTTATCTCATTCCATTTATACTACTCAGAAGAAATTTCTCGTTTAGGTACATACATCTCAGAATCAAATTAACAACTTACAGCAAAAAGAAGACTATATACATATATTCTGAAAATGTTATCACAAATTTCCTTCGCATTCTCAGACGGTATTTCTTTATACTACACCGCGTAAAGATAAAATTGGGTTTTCCATGTTTGTCGTGATATAGTAAAACGCACTTTCCTTTAAACTTCAAATAACGGCTCTCTCTCTCAAGAAAAAAAGAGGAATCGCATCTTAAGACGTCGACTCGAATTAAACTCTTCTGGATCGACGACTGTGACATTCTTAGAAGATCTCTACACAGCTCTTCTTCTTCTTCTTAGTCTCAGTCGCAATACTTCAATGTTTCGAGCTCCTTTCGACCACGAAAATGGCAGCGATAGCTGTAATGGCCTTACCTTGTCGGACGTCATTCAACTCCTTTCCCATGTGCTTTCCGGCTAATGAAAAGACGGACCGAATATTTTCAAGCCTTTTTCTATATACATAGATTTTTTTCCCCTTTTTCCTCTCTCATCCTATCCTTACTATAGTATTTTTTCCCCCTCTCGGGACGAAAGGAAAAAAGAAAATAGGACAGGGGGGAAAAAAATCCCTTTTCTGCCAGATGAAATTTCTGTTTTTCTCTCCCTTAATCCTAGAAGCAAATTCCCGATACCGAGAGCAATCAGCTGCTGAAGGATATTTTTCCTGCAAAACTTGTTTTATTTCCTTGGCAAAAAGTATATCCATCCAATTTGTTCCCTGAGCTCCAGGGGATGTAAAACAAAGGTTTGGGATGCATTCTAAAAACTTTTCCTCTGCTTTTTTTTTAAATATTTATTTAAGTTTTTTGGTTTATTTTTTCCGAGCAGGTGCCAGGCATACATGATTTAGAAATTTCGTTTCCGAGAATCGGATCAAAGTTCAAAATATTAAATGACGAAGTTCCATTCAAAAAATCCAGTTATGTTTTTTGTACATGTTGTGAAATTGACAAACGATGCAATATATATATATATATATATATATATATATACTGTATATATATATTGATCTGTAAAGAATATTACTGATTTAACTATTCGAAGTTGGGAGTGGAATTGGAAACTCCTATGAAATGAACAGGAATATCAACGGATATTATGCAATGTATATGTTATGCTGTAAATGAGATAATTCTGGGCTTATTATAACCGATAAAAATCGGGCAATTATGCATAATCATCAATTTATAACATTTATCGTAATATAAAGGGTGTTCTGTTAATAGGCTGACACACTCAGAGGGTTCTTGGTAACAAAAATTGCGATGGAACATTACGTCGCAAATCACGTTTAGAGGGTGAAAATCGCGAAAAACGCATGCAGGATCTGAATTCAGAGGTGCCTAACCTAACCGCACGTTAGAAAAAGGAAAAGAAGGAGAGGGGAAGAAAAACGTAGAACAAAAACTAGACAAGAAAAAATAACAAATGAAAGACTAAAACACAGTATAATAGATAAGAAAATAAAAGAAACTAGGTGCAAAAAAAGATTTCTCTTTTCTCCCTCACCATACCTCTTTTCTTTAATTCTTACATGTATACAGGGTGCTAATGAATCGACAAACTCAGAGTAATGTTAGTAGGCATCAAGAAGCACAAAAATTGCAATGGAACATGGCGTAGCAAACCACGTTGATAGGGTGAAAATCGCAATAAACGCATTCAGGCTCTGAATCCAGAAGAGACGAGAGGTGGATGCCAGTTATTCGCTGAATGCGTTCATGGGTTCGCTCACCATATCTGACGTAAGCAGCGTTGCGAAACGCATGCGCTCGTGTAGTATCACGCTCATGTGGACACATAATTTAGCAGAGTTAAGTTAGCGCTATTGCGGTAGTAAGCTCGTGTAGCAGTTAGTTGTCTGTTTCAATGAGTACCGGATGGCTGACTACACGAATGTTGATATGCATCTGATTTACGGTCGAGCAGATGGCAATGGGCGCTTAGTATAGGGCTTGTGGTATACCATGCAAAGCCCTATAAGGTGGCACTACCTCTGTATATATCATATCGGTACTTAATGGCGTAATACAACGATGGGAGATCGGAAAGTTAAAAATCGAATTGTCGCCAAAACCAACGAAAATTACATCGACGAACGCAAATTTCAGTGATGTATTGCAAACATACGACTAGATTTCTCCTGACGTAGATGACCAATTTGCTTTATTCTAGGCTCTTTCGGAAGCTGGTGGAATGGAAAATTTTTTGGCAAATTTGATCGATTATATCTAGAAGGCTGTTTGCGAATTGACAATTTAAAATTTAGGTGACAATTCAGTTTTGAACATCCCCAATATTTCAGTGCCTGTAGCTCACCATTATATACAGATATTCTAATGGAAATGGGTGACATCTAATAGAATTTTTTCTGCTCTTTTCAAATGTTCCCAGTTTGCATGTATGTTATTCACAAACTGCATAAATCGGGGTTTTTTCAGTCTTGTCACGTTTCCCTTCCACAATAACTTGAAAACGGTAACACATTGTTGGTAAGGTGTTTTAGATTCCACTTGGGCTTGTCTATCACCCATTTTCGTTTCGCAGATCATTCGCAGTTCATCTTGAATGTACATAAAATCATTGTGAAAAAATAGTTTGGCTCCTTTGTTTTTACTTGTGTATATGTTACTGTTAAATTCCAGAGTTCAACTCTCCCGGCTAATGTCCGAAATTCGGGATTACATCGGGCTTTGGCAGGCCCCTATATATCGATCCCTATTATTCGGATCACCACCACGTGGGCGTATTTTTTGGGTGACAATTATGGCCATTTATAATTAGCCACAGCTAACCGTAATTATTATGGGTTAGTATGGCAACCCTAACACTATATGGAATCTGAACATCGATATTTTAGAGATCCACTTATAGGGATACATAAGGATCGACATATAGGGACCGACAAAGCGCAGCCCGAAATTCGACATTAGCCGGTTCAACCGGACCGGTCAGTTCGTGAAGTGTCCAACTTTGGGTGGGCTTTGGCAGTAATGCAATATCAGTGTACCTATATAATCATTTGCGTACATTCTTATTTTCTTTCGTGAGTGCTGTTTTTTTTTTTTTTTTTGAATTGCTTATCTTATTTAATACATTTATGCTGCTATTTTCCACATATTCTAAACTGAAGAGCCAAAAAAACTGGTACAGGCATGTAAATGAAGAGATATGGAACCAATCAGAGTACGGTGCTGCGGTTGGCAACGCCTATATAACACAACAAGTGTCTGGCATAGTTGTTAGATCGGTTACTGCTGCTACAATGGCAGGTTATTGAGATTTAAGTGAGTTTGAACGTGGTGTTATAGTCGGCACACGAGAGATGGGACATAGCATCTCCGAGGTAGCGATGAAATTTGCATTTTCACGTACGACCGTTTCACGAGTGTACCGTGAATATTGGGAATACGGTAAAAAATTAAATCTACGACATCGCTGCGGCCGGAAAAAGATCATGCAAGAACGGGACCAACGACAAATACAAATACAAATACAAATACAACGCCACAACAGGCAAAATGCCCAACGAGGTGGCTGATAAAAAGATGCCCATAAAAATATGGATGTCATATGTTTAAAAAATACAGCAACCCCATTAAAAATGCAATTAACACAAATTATAAACAATATATACACATGATAAAATATTATACAATGCCCATAAAGAATACTTATGGTTGTCTTATTCTAAGAATGGATAGCTTCTCGATTTACCCCAACATGTTTATCGTATTTCTTTTTAAACGTGTCAATTGTGTTACAATTTACTACCTCCGGGGGTAAGCTATTCCATTTATTAACAACCCTATTAGAGAAAAATTCCCTGCGACACCATAACCTTGCATTGTCCCTCACCAATCGATACTGGTGTCCCCTTGTAAAAGCAGTTGATTGGCGGTGTACTAAAAGCTCATGGTCCATCCTATCCATCCCATTGAAAATTTTGAACACTTCGATCATATCTCCTCGACACCTGCGTTCATCCAATGTAAACATATTCAAAAAATGAAGTCTCTCTTCATAACTCAAGCCCTGTGTGCCAATAAGGACACGCGTAGCTCTTCTCTGCACCCCTTCAATCAAGTCTATGTCCCTCTGTAGGTATGGTCTCCAAAACCTTACCGCATACTCCAGTCCAGGACGAACTAAGCCTCGAAAAAGACTGACGAGAATTATTAAACGTGACAGACGTGCAACCCTTCCGCAAATTGCTGCAGATTTCAATGCTGGGCCATCAACAAGTGTCAGCGTGCGAACCATTCAACGAAACATCATCGATATGGGCTTTCGGAGCCGAAGGCCCACTCGTGTACCCTTGATGACTGCACGATACAAAGCTTTACGCCTCGCCTGGGCCCGACAACACCGACATTGAGCTGTTGAGGACTGGAAACACGTTGCCTGGTCTGACGAGTCCCGGTTCCGATTGCTTCGAGCTGATGGACGTGTACGGGTATAGAGACAACCTCATGAATCCATGGACCCAACATGTCAACAGGGGACTGTTCAAGCTGGTGGAGGGTCTGTGATGGTATGGGGCGTGTGCAGTTGGCGTGATATGGGACCCCTGATACGTCTAGATACGACTCTGGCAGGTGACAGGTACGTAAGCATCCTGTCTCATCACCTGCACCCATTCATGTCCATTGTGCAATCCGACGGACTTGGACAATGCGACACCCCAGAATTGCTACAAAGTGGCTACAGGAACACTCTTCTGACTTTAAACACTTCCGCTTGTCACCTAAATCCCCAGACATAAACATTATTGAACATATCTGGGATGCCTTGCAGAAGAGATCTCCACCCCCCTGTTACTCCTACGGATTTATGGACAGCCCTGCAGGATTCATGATGTCAATTACCTCCAGCACTACTTCAGACATTATGAGTTACTTACCCCGACCCGGCGAATGTGATTCGCCATACGGGGGTTCCCCGAAGGGAGCATTTATTTTCTCAATCAAAAAAAAAAAATCATGTTAAAAATATATACATTCTATATCACCGGAGCACCATTGGTCAGAGGTTAACAATTCACCTTACAAAAGTCGGGCAACACCATTAACAACCCGCGAGCAGGAATTTGGTGTTCCCGATTACCACTTTTCAATCCACATGTTAAAATTATATACATTCTATATCCCCGGAGCACCATTGGTCCGAGGTTACCTTACAAAACTCGGGCAACACCATTAACAACCCGCGAGCAGGAATTTGGTGCTCCCGATTACCACTTTTCAATCTATTTGTTTCTCTCGGGAACATTTCACTCTGTTCCTAAGTACCTTTGCACTGCCAAGTCCATTATACCAGAAAGAAGGGCTCTTGTTTTTTGGTTTTTAATCAATGCCGTAATTGGAATGTTAGTGCTTGTGAAGTTTATCTTCTTTCTCTCGCTTTCCCAATATTTGCATTGATATATAAGATGTTGGGTGGTGCCACTATCTTTGTTGCAGAAAATGCACATTGGGGACTTTCCATGAAACCTAGCTTGAGCAATTCCTGTGGCACCATGTTGCGTGAGTAATTGATTTATACAAAAATCTCCTTGAATTCTTGTGGTGCTAATCTTAGGGAAGATAGCATATGTGACCCTTCCTTTGTTGCTATCATCCCAATATTCTTGCCACTCTTTGAGGATGTCTTTCTTGATAACTTGTCGAATATATGATTTTGTATATTTGTTGTTGATGTCTATTTCATCTTTTTGCGTGGCTTGTTTTGCTTTTGTATCAGTATAGTCATTTTTAATGTTTTCGTGGTGTGCTCTAACCCAATGTAGTTTTGTATTAAATTTTTTAAAGATCTTCTGCATTATGAGCACTCTGTTGTTTTTGTAATTTGGGTTACCGATTGCACATAAAGTTGATTTTGAATCTGTATATATGTGGGCCTCATATATTTTATTTCCAAGGATATGTTTTGCCACATTATATATTGCCAATAATTCTGCCAAAAAGACGGTACTATTGTCTGACAATCTGTACATTTTTTCCAATGTTCTTTTGTTTTCATGATAGTACGTGTACGCACAGCCCACTCTGCTTAACATTTTAGAGCCATCTGTATAAAAAGAATGTGTGTTATTGTCCTTAGCATTTTCGTCCCATTCAATCTTGATTCTATTCCATGGTGGAATATTAGAGCAGTCTGGCTCTTGTATTTGAGAGTTCATTATAATTTGTTCTTCAAATTGTGTAGACTCTTTCAATTTACTGATATTATACCATCTTATTCGATTTTTCAGAGTAAGGTTGATTGGAGGTATACCTGCTAGCGTGAACAACGCCTCGTACGAAACCGTCGAATAGCATTTCGTTATATCTAACAAGAATTGCCTTTGTATTTGAAGAAGTTTGTTATTATGTGTTGATTTGTCTTCAAACCATACTTCGTAACCATATATTATTTTCTTTTCTATGGCCTCCAAATAAATCTTCTTTAAAACTTCCGGCTTCGTACCCCATGTTGCCCTCGAGTTTCTTTTCAATTCGTGATGTGATGTAGATGTTTTTTCTTTGATATAGTGCACATGATCACTCCATGTGAAATTCCGGTTCAGTATTACTCCCATGTATTTAAAGCTAGTTTTGTATACAATGGGAAAATTAGCCAATCTGATTGATGGGACGCTTTTAATTTTCCCCTTTTCTTTACAAATCGAAATCACGCACTTTTCTTTGTTGAATTTTAGTCCAAAGATGTCAGCCCATTCTTGAGTTTTCATGAGTATATGTCTTGTCTTTTTTGTAAAGTGTTTGGGTACTGCCGCAGAGACCATTATCAAAATATCATCGGCAAAGGCCTGTATGTTGACATCTTTTCCCGGGTTGATTTTTAAAAGTTCGTTGATAGCCAAATTCCACAATGTCGGCCCTAGGACCGACCCCTGAGGCACTCCAGTGTTGTATTTATGTATTTTCCCATTATCATTAACGATAGATCTGTCCGTCAAATAACTGTAGGTCGAGTACATGCCACGTCGTGTTGCGGCACTTCTGCGGGCTCGCGGGGGCCCTACACGATATTAGGCAGTACCAGTTTTTTTGGCTTTTCAGTGTATATTTCATTAAACTTTTTTTTCCAATATTTTCATAATTATGTGTGGTTGCACTTTTTATATCTTATCTATTCATGTGTATTGTGAATTTTTGTATACAAGAATCAAATTTTTTTTGTCCTATTCGCATTAATATCTTACGGCATATATTGGTAGTGCATTTCGTCTTAAAGTGGCATCATATGTTGTTATTGTACATATAGTGTGATGATTTGATTCATATCCTTTATTTTTGTTTTACGCTGTATTTTAACTTTTCTCTCTGAGTAGTACAAATAACTGTTACTTGCGTTTATAAGCCTCGTGGCGTACTCTGTGGAACACGAGAAATTGTTTACGTGGGTCCCAATAATTAACAAAAAAATCGAAATACTTAAATGACTGCGTATTTTCATTTAAATGATTCATTTTCCAACCGCAGTTCTGCTGCGTTAATAATCTAATTATTTCTTATATTCTTCGGTTTAAATTTATATCAGCAAAGCGAAATCCTTCAAAATATATTACAATTTTTCAGGATTTTCTAATTGTGTTTGATTCATGATTAGTCATTCTACTTTGAGTATCTGAGACTTATTCCACCTGCTTTCCAAAACTTCACACTTATTAACTATATTTATACCTTTTTATGGAGATAAAAGTATATGATACATTGTTAAAAATGGTTTTAACACTATGGGCGAAGACTTGTTTCTAATGAAAAAATTGAATTCTCATGTATTTCTATTATAGAGGATCTACTGAGATCACAGTTTATTACACAAACCCACGCGTTCTGAATCCCAAAAGCACTATAGCATGTCCTCCCCTCTTCTGCCGGGAGCTTATATATTTTCCAAAAAAGTGGAAATTACTCTTACCCCCCACTTGGGCGGGAACAAAGTAATAAGTAGGGAGTATAAAGCGCGTTAATAGTATTATTCCCTATAGGACTGATAAATGGATTAACTTTAGTTGAGAATCCCGCGTTTTCATCGTTCTTTCTTGGTAAGTTGATCTAATTTATCTCTAAGGGTACGATTGGAAAACTGTGTAATATTTTTTTTTTTTACAAACTCAGAATAGGACGGTCTTGATCGGTAAAAAACACCCACACACACATGATGGTTCCTCGATTAGACGCGCTCCAATTTATATGCTCAATTTTATTTTATTTTTTACAATTTTTGAAACGTGCTCAAACTAATTTCATAATTTTTTTTTCTCTTTTAAGGAATTTGTTACACGTAAAATGAAGCCGTAAAATGACTTGCGGTTCGATCGAATGTCTGGATTATGCCACTGCGTATTGCATCAACACGTTTCTAATTAACTAGACTTGAAACTTAATTTAAGTTTTTGAAACATGATTTTTTTTACTCGTTTTTTGCCGTGTATTGGGGGGTCCAATTTCTTTCATGAATAATTAAGTTTTCAGACTTTGTTTTCTTTTCCGTCCGTTTCTTTCCCCTGGTGATTTTAAAAAAAAATTATACAACGCAGAACATCTGAAGTTATAATCAAAGTTTGGTGTTTTCTGGATGATGAGGTTTTTTTTTCTCCTCTTTGGTTGGAAAATTTCATTGAAAATTGCTTATAAATCACAGTGAGAGTTTTTTTTTCCACAATATTTTTCTCATTAAATCTAGGGCTTTCATGCTTTTTGTTGGCGACATTCATTTTGATATTTTCTATATTTGATATGTATTTAAACTATGCGTAACCAAAGATGACGTGTTAATAATGCGGAACTAATACCCTTTTATATCGACAACGTGGGACTAAAATATCGTATTATATAAAAAAAAATTAATGACTAGTTAATAATGTCAAAATCAAACATTTTTCAACGATATTATAAAAATGAATCATTTTAAAAGATCGGTGTGTAACTAACACTATTCGAACAAAAGTAATTGTTAATCACATATTACGCACACAATATATTCTCAAACTTTTTCCGGTTAAGTTTTGTTGCAATTTGGGCTCGGGTACGTGTGATCTATAATTCTGGCCTTGTTATACACTTGGGATATAGAAATTTTAGAGACGATATAGAGAGGGATAGAGAGCTGCACATTAACCATGCATTGTAAATTGTGTTGTCATGTCGAATTATTTCTGATTATGAAAATAAGTATAAATTCGACGTTTTTTTTATTGTTGAAATCCTGAAATCGGTTTCACAATTTTGATATAAATTAGTATTATATTCACAAATATTAGAAAGAAATGCACGCACATAATTATTACATATATTATAACTTCCATTTTTATTATTTCAAATTTTAACCTCTGCGGTCACGTATTTACAGTAAAACCCCTCTTTTGAAGACACCCGCAACGCAAACAAAAATTGTCCCTAAAAGAGGTGCTCCCGTGTTAATTGAGCATTAACCCTAGATAACTTATATTCGTCTGATAGACTACCAACAGAATTAGTTACTGAACAACACTGATTTAAGTTTATTCATCTAGGGTAAAAAGGACCTCAAATGGTTTTTATTTGAATATGAATGAAATTCTGACAGTGATGAGATGATTTTAAAGTCATGAAAATGCATAATTTATTGCATAGATAGGAAATTAAAATTACAAAAGATGTACTGTATTATACCAAGTTCACATACTGAATTAACATATTTTGGGAAAAATTGATCAGTTGTAGTGTGGTAGGTTTTGCTGGGTATTTCAACTTCTTCAAAATGTATTTTTAGCTGAAAGACTTAATCCAATGACTTTCCGTCATTTCGTTTACAGGAAAATGTATTTAATCAAGGCATTGAATTGCTATAGCACGAACTCCAATTTTACATTTTTCACTGTATTCCAAACATCAATTTTTTATCCTAGTGATAGAGAACGACGGTTATACTAGAGCTGGTCATATTAAACATCGGGCAATAATGTAAAGTATAGGAGCACAATCAGCAACACGTGATTTCTGATACTAAACGAGAGAACATCAGAAGTGTCAAAAATTAACAAACTTCAGGCCAAAATTTCATTTAAAAGTAGCCAAGTATAAAAAAAAACTTGATTAAATAATTAAATTTTTGCTGCCATCTAGTAAACATAATTCCAACCTAAATTTAAGCTATCGGTGTCCGTACAGGGTTTTAGTCCAATATAACGAATGATGAAAATGGTGTCTGTGACCGTTTCTGAAGGTGACCGTCAAACAGGGGGGTTAGAATTACGTCATTTAAATAGGCTTTTTTGCAGGGATATTGTTATTTGGCCGTAAAACAGGGTTGACCTCATCTGATGGTTGAACGTTAAGAGGAGTTTTACGGTATTTGAATATACATGGCAAATACATGGTCAAAAAAACCATTATATACCCTAAGAAGGTGCAGTGTTGGTCGGCCGGAGTTGATATTCTCTGTCTCCCAACTTTGAGGTGCGAATGTGAGCCGATCTCTCATTAAAGGGTATCGCCGCAGAAAGCAACGGGCGTACAACAGTACAAATATTCAGTCATTATACTCCACTCGTGGATCAAAAAATAGATGGCACGTGGCAGCACTATAACAAACATTACACAGAAACAAATTTCACATTATGTTCACAACACTAACACTCACATTTCAGCATGCACAGATTCATTAACGGTTCCATAGAGGAATATGAACGAGGTATATGTTTGGTTTAGTAGTGGTCGCGTGTCATATCAGTTCAAAATATGACTATTAACGCACATTACTCCATTATCTAGAAAGAGTTGATTTCTTGTTGGTGTCATTTTTTGAGAACTCCTGGAATTTTACATGTTCAGAGAGTTTTATGAAGCCGCACCAAATTAAGGGGAATCGAAATAAAATTTAATGGATCAACTATTCAAAATTTTACGTTCTTATAATTTTATTATATTCAAAGATGAAGGCAAACGTATATTTTACTCATAATTAACTATTTTAACTAAATAAAAAAAATCCACTCTGATTAATTAAACTGCTTTGCTCATGTATTGCTTCAATTAAAAAGATGCTAGACCAGCGCCCACATTTGTATAAAAAAAATCTATACAATTTTATGGATTGAACTATAGAAAATTAAAAATAAAAAGTAATTCTAAAGCAAGTTATTGGTAAACACGATTTCAAATTGACAAATGTCGCAGATGCAAATCCACTTGAGCGATATTCTCCTCATTTCCTAATGTAACCCCAACAGCTACAATTTCCCAATTATCATCAGCACTAATCAACATCAACTGGCACAAAAATTTATGAAATTAATGCTGGCACAAACTCAGGTTACTTAAAAACTACTTCTTGAATAAAAAGTTAATATTGATTTTACAAAGTATATCGCTTGAGTTAATTGAACGATATGATTAATCATTCATTGCTTTTCATATAAGTAATGGAAAATAAATACTGTAGAAATACATGGAAATAAAATGATATAATAAAACGAAGATGGAAATTTTTTATAGATAAATAAAAAATGTACATAAATAACTAATTCATAAATAAGGTAGATTTAAATAGATATAAATATTTAAATATAATAATATAAATAGAATCGGGAATATATTATAAAAGCAAGTTTGCATGTAAATTCTTCTTCACCGCATAAGTATGTACGGTGTAAAGGAGCCAGTTCTACAGACATAGTAAATTGGTTGTGTAACTTTACTCAACATTCAAAGAGACTTGACAATAAATTAACAAACGGTTTGCATTCAATAAGAATTTCGCGTTTTTTTTACATGATTTCATTCTTTTGTAGAAAATGCATATTCCTGTAATTACCATGATTAATAATCGCATGTATTGTTGTTGTTATTATTATTATAAACATCAAGGAAACCATATTTGTTCACGAAAACAAGGATGTTTTCGACCGCTTAGCAAAGTGAAAATTAAAATGACGATCCGCTCTATCTAACAATACCAAATATCGAAATATTTTCAGTATTTCTACAAAAAACAAATGTTCGTTACTCATAGATCACATTAATTAGAATATGCTCTAACGACGTTTCTTCAACAATTTCGTGTTATCAGCATTATTTACTAATTATTATTGTATACAAATACATCCAAAGATCTTGAAATGAGTATTCTTAAGATTCTCCTCTAATTTCTCCATAACTTACGTAACAATATTTCAGAACATTTCTTTTTTGCATCAGGCCAATAATGAACATGCAAGATGCATCACATACGAGAAGACACGAGAACTTTGAAATACGATACAAAACAGTAATTTAATGCTTATTACTGAGAGAATACACGTTATAATTATGTGTTTATATACATGTTTTTTTTTCTCTCGTAAAATGTTTCCAGGGAAAAAACATGCTTTTAATTGCAGTCATCTCCCGTTGAAACTAACGTTGAACCGACAAGAACAAAAGAAATAATAGCGGGAACATTTTTGCCGCTTTTCAGCCTTAATTATTCTCTTCTCGTTTTTACTTTATCTTTTCACTGTTTTTTCTTCAATTTTTTTTTACCTTTAACCTATCTCTTTATAAGTACTTGTAACGCTATTCCTTTTAAATTGTGTTATTATAATTTTGATTGAAGTTTCGCGAATTGTTCCCCTACTTCTCCTAATTATGAGAACTAAAATACAAAGTTGAATGCTTAATTCTGAAAGACAGTGAAAAATAACGATGCTTCTTTCGTATAATTATAATTAAAATCTGAGAAACTCGCAAAAAAGTAAAGAAATTTAAATGCATACGTAGGAATGGTAGGATTATTATTTTTTCTTAGTTTCATGTACTTTTACTTCCCTTTGATTCCTAATTAATGCAATTTTTATCGTAGTAGGATTTTTCTTCCTGCTTTGAAATGGAATAGGTAATACGATCGGGTCCATGAATAAAGTTAATCGAACACTTTGAAACATGATTCTATCGAAATAGCATTTTCTTGAAGTAATTTCGTTAAAAATTGCGTGTATAATACATGAAGTATTTTGTTGTGTGGTGTAGAAAAATTTGGATTGAATTTTCATTTATTTGAAGACTTATTTTATAATTCTAATAACCAAATATCCAGAAGCTTTCTCAGTGCAAACACACATTTTTCTCTAAATAATTTCTCAATACGAACAAATTTTTTCAGAAAAATTACTCAATATCAGCAATATTTCCCAGTAGATTTTCTCCAAATGAATAATTTTCTTCTGTAAAGTTTCTCAATCTATATAATTATTCTGAATCTTTTTGCTTCAATTCATAATTTTTGTTCTGAAAGTTTTTTCTCAACGCATATTCTTGTCTCTAATTTCAACACGATGACCAGTCAGAAAATACCATGAAAAAAGTTATTCTGATTTTTGCAAAAGTTATTGATCACTCACGACTTCATCTTTATTGTTTGTTCTGCTTCATGACGTTAGAATCAGACAGGTATTCCAATTTCTCTACATTGGTCAATGTTTATCTTGTCATAATCTCATTTGCAATGGTCCTTTAAACTATACAATTTTTCCAGCATTTCTGCCATTCTTCAAAGAACCCCTGAACGTAATTGAACTAAAACCGCACACGGCTCAAGTCCCGCAAGGGTCACTGTCAGAAAACATCATTGCCAGAAACAGAAAAAAAGTGATGTATATGAATTTATTTATTCGTGTGTGTGTTGCAAAGTCATGATATTATATAGGGTGATTATTTTATTCTCCTTTACGCATTTTACTGGAGAGCCATTGACCATACAGTCGTAATTCGAATTAGAGAAATATATATATCCAAATAACACGTGTAGTGCACAGATACACCATTCGCGTGGCAAGGGGTTGTATAGTTATCAAAATATAAAAATTACTTTTTCCTACGGATACTCTGTCCTCAAAAATCCAATTAAAAAATTGTTGTCACGAGTGCACCTTACACACACTCTCTCTCCCTCTCGCCTTCTCATCGAGAAACCACAAACCACACATCATACATACAGGGATGCAACACGTGTGCTCTCCTTTCCCTCGCCAGGGATTTCTAAGACGCACTTGAACATCGAATAAGTACTTCTTGCATAACACAATCATAATTCTACAGACAGACATTGTGCCTCTGGGCCAATGAAAACCCCTTACAGAAATCAGGCGATTGCCTTCGTCGAATAGGGGAAGTCTTCACCTACTTGGTTTGGGAACACACGAGGCCAGAGAGAGAGTTGCGGGGAGCTGGTCGATCAACATGTCGCGCTTGAAGAGTCGTTAATTTACTCTCTCTCCTCGTAACCCCGGGTCGAGATCCCTCAAATGTAGGGGACGCAAGAAGGAAACCTTGCCCTGAGATGACGGTGAGTGATTCAAACTATGTATATAATTATTGTGTGACCTTTTTTTGTGTGTATAATTGGAGTGAGAGTGTCCATGTTGAATATAAATTGTATCGAATTTAGTGTAATGCACCGTGTCGAAGTATTTTCAATAAATAAATAAAATTAAATTGCAATTCTCGAATTGAAAAGATATTATTATTTTCGCAATGTCCTGTTCATAATTTCCTAGTAATATATGATATGTCGTGCTAATGAAACTAGTTCGTTTACATCTGCGGCCGCGTTTTAGACATGAGGCATTATTTAACACGCAATATGAAAAATTTCGTATTAAACTCACGATATAATAGTGGTGCCGTGACCAGGATTCGAGCCTGGGTTATTGCGGCCACAACGCAATGTCCTAACCACTATACGATCATGGCCAAGGGAATCAATACAAGGAAAACACCAACGTGTGTAGACCCAAAATTGCAAAAAGAAACCACGACTAAACGTGTTTTGGAAGTATATGAAGTTCCCTCATCAGTAGCAAAGAAAAAATAGTGAAAATTCGCGTTATAAGGAGTATTTTCACTATTCTTTCTTTACTACTTATGAAGAAACTTCATATAGTTTCGAAACGCGTTTAGTCGGGATTCCTTTTATGCAATTTTGGGTCTACACACGTTGGTGTTTCCCTAGTATTGACTCACCAGAGAGGGAATTAATTTCTTGAAAGTTGTTGCTTTCTCTCTCCTGAGGTCAGCAAAGAAAACCCCACGTTTCCAAGTGCAATATTCTCTGAGATAGATCAGATAGATATTCTCTGATAGATATATCGATAGATAGATATTTCTGAGATATATATTTTCTGTCCGTAGATCACATTTATTGGAACATGCTTTAGCAACCATCTAGAAGCTATTCCATCATCAGTGACCATCACTG
Organism: Pholcus phalangioides; assembly: GCF_987345545.1. NCBI lineage: Eukaryota > Metazoa > Arthropoda > Arachnida > Araneae > Pholcidae > Pholcus > Pholcus phalangioides. The sequence continues at coordinate 23,117,789 of NW_028301628.1, forward strand.
CAAACTTCTGCGACAGACCGTTATTGACATTGCAGCCGAGGTGTCGTCACAATCGTTTTTTAACTCTATCCCAAAATTCATTTCGACATTGATTCCATAATACTTAATATCTATTCTGGTCGAGCCAGATCTGTAACCGAGCTCTCAATGATTTCTATTAATAAGAGGTCAGAGTTCACAAGAGTGTATATTGGGCGCAAATATAATATGTGGTCCATTTTTGTAGTTTCAACACTTCGAAGTTTCTGATTCATTAATTACTTCGTCATATCGGTTAACTGCCACACTATAAATGTTAAACTTTCTTTTTAAACCCGAGATTTTATTCCAGCCATCCTAGACCCCGATAATGTTCATCTCGGCTGTACTTCGGCAAAACGGAGGGGACTTCGGTTGTAGGAAGTTAATGATCTGAATCCTTTTTATTTTTATAGGCGCATTTAGGAAGAGTTGGGCGCCGAATGTTTACAGCTGAGGGTCGGCCAGAAATTCCCACAAGCGACTGTTTTCTAGCTTTTATGTTCACTTTTATGGCCGCATAAATCGCGGTCGAAATTATTTAGGGTGTGGCTTGCACCTAAAAGCCCTTGTTGCTGCTGCTGCTGTTGTTGTTGCTGTAGAGTGCATGGGAAATTCTCGAGTACTTTCGGGTTGAACCCGGTATCTCTAGGGGGAGATTTTATACACATTTATATTTGAGAATCCATCACCGAAAGTAAGCCCTTAAATTTCTTCAAATTGTATTTAGGATGTTATTTATTCACCCATTTACCCCCGCGCGCATTCGAAGAAACCTTAACTGTGTTCAAAATAAACGTGTGTTTAGAAAATATTTCCAATCATAAGTACCATATAAATCTGGCAACGCAATAGGAAAAAATGGTTTTTGATTAAATCCATGCTGAAAAACTGAAATATTTGGAATATTTTTTTTCAAAAATTACGTCTTATCTATGGTTTTAAATACAAAAAATAATTTATAGACAGATGTGGTGTGCATATAAATTGTTCTGATTTCATTATCATTCAATGTTAACTTTGATCAAATTTTCAGTGAACAAAACCAAGGTCTGACTGTACTCGAGTTACCATACAGTAGGGATACGTAATTTTCGTATTTACACAATAGATGTCATAAATGCGAAATTAATCGGATGAATAAATGCGATACGTTGATTTTACCAATTTCCCGTGAAATTTTGAAAATACATACTTTCTGGAAAGGTAATAGACACTAATTTTTGGGTGAACACTTTCAATTCTAGAACTTCCAACTAAGTTCAGTACTTAAATACACTGCCACGTAATTGAAATAGAGGCCTAAAAAATGTGTTGTTAGTTTAATTTGTTTTTGCGGATGAATGCGAAATTTGTGATTTGAAAAATATTTTTACGGAATGAATTGATTTTTTTACTTATTTTGCAGATACAAATACAAATACAACGCCACAACAGGCAAATTGCCCAACGAGGTGGCTGACTTAAGAACATCATGGATCCCCTACCTACTACTGCTACACCACCCCCCCCCGCGGAACCCTCCAACGAATCGGTACATGCGGGAATGTGCGTGTACGTGTAGTGCAACCTGACGTAAAGTTTGTTTCTGTGTAATGCTTGTTATGTGTAGTGCTATCATCTGCCCCCAGTTTTACTAACTGTGAGTGAAGTGTTATGATTGAATGATTTACCGTTGTAGGACTGTTGCTCTCTGTGGCGAGACTTTTTAACGGGGAGATCGGCTCGCATTTGCGCCTTGAAGTTGGGAACCACAGAAAACCAACTTCAGCCGACCACCACTGTGGGGTTCGAACCCGGATCCTCGCATCACGAGTCCGGCACTATAACCACTCGACCACCACAGCGGTGGCAAAATGTTTATCAAAAACTTGTTTTGCGAATGAACGCAAAATTGTTGATTTGAAAACTTCTATATTTTTTAAATTTTTCTCATTTCTGCAGACAAATGAGAAAATTTTTTAATTTGGGGTTTTTTTCTTTTGTGTAATATTCACGTATCTCTACCTACCAGTTATCCAGATGAATATCCACATCAGGGCTGGATAAATCTAATGCCCGGCATGCCCAAAGTATGTTAAAATCCCGAACAAGCATGCATTTTTTCACGACCGCATGTTCGACGCGGGCATATAAAATAAATAGAACCTTTTTTTTTATATCGACAATTATGAATGGACAATTATGGAGGTTATTACACACATGCGTGAGATTTCATAGAAATGCTTTCATCGGCAGCCATGATGCAAATGTGTAGTCAATCTATTGCGATACATTTCCACGGTCTTAATATTTAGCAGCCTTATGTGGAAACAGGGCTCATGAAAGACTTCGACAGGGTGGTTCTGAAAAACGGGAAACAAATTTACTATTTTTTAGCAAAATATTATATCCTGATGATATGTATACGGGAGAATAGAAAATATTCCTTTTTTTGCATAAAAGCGTAAACATATAATATACATTTTTTTAAAATTATATATTATATGCCCTTTTATACAGCATATAAAAGTGAGCGATAAAAATTCTGCTATTGATTTTGTATTTGTAGAAAATATTTATGCAGCATTTCTCTTCCACATACAAAAAATATCAGAAAAAATATCAATCACAAAAATACAGAACTGCTGCCATCTATGAAATAACTATCTGTTATAATTTTTTAATTAAAGTTATTCATTGGTTTTAAACAGTACGCAGCATGAAAATGAACAAAATGTGTCATCATATAGCACGTGTTATCTTTTGTTACTTTTTATAATTCATATCAATGCAATTTCATGCACAAAAATACTGGTTGACATGTTTTATATGTTTACTAATTAATGACTTTTTTGCAACAGTAAAGAATATTTTTCTAGATACCCTAAAAGTAATGCGACACGAAGTTCGTTAGCTGACAACTTCGTAAAACGAAGACAATCGCGCTGGACAAGAAGGGGTTCAAGTGGCAGACTCCTTAAACGAAGTCCCGTTGGTCGGCAGTTAGGCTTGTTGGCAATGTGGATACATGGCTGAAAAGCACACAACGGCGCTGAATGAGGCTTCTGGTCGCGTAGCGGCGATATCAGAGAGCTGTTTTGTAAATTTATTGTTATTGCGAATGTTTTGTTACTTTTATTTCTTTTTGTAATTGCTTTGGACATCTATTATTTCAAGTTATATGCCATGTCAGGCATATAAAGTTTTGGCGATTCTCATGGGAAGCTTGGAGCCATGTAATGACACACCATACCCCGATTTTTCGGTGACTAAAAACAGATGATTGAGTTCTCTATCATCGGTTTCAGCAGTCACTCACAATGTGAAACATTGAGACGTCATGCCATCAAGAATGCCACCTAATATCAAACATATTTATCATGTTGTGCAATGGCAATGCCCATCCACATGAGTTCTATCAGACAATTGGTTTCCTCACAAATTTCTCCCTTAAGTACTGGAACAACCACTCGAGTCCAAAACTAGTGATTTCTTACTGTCTTTGACCTCTCAAAACGCATATTAGAGGGATGATTCTTTGCCTCGGACGACGAGGTTTGGGACACTATGAAAGAATGTACAATTGAATAATGGAAAATGAAAAGACTCTTGATATTTTAATCATGTATGCTTATTTGAGACGAAAATAATCAATATCATGAGGTCAATCGTTCATTACATCTTTATGATTTCTGCATTATAAGTATTAAAAAAATGTAACTAAAAATTTCACATGATATACAGATGCTGATGAAGTTGAACAGACAAAGATGACAATTGCTAAAAAAAATATTAAATCAGAATTATTGAAAAAAAACAGACAAAAATATAAAAAATTGACTTCTCAGCAAATCACGTACATAAGAAATGATAAAAAAAGGGAGATAAAACTTCAGAAATTCAAAGAGAAAGACAAAAAAAAACAACATAAAGAGATGTTGGAAAGAAAAATGTTCTTTTCTGTTGTAACAAGTCTTTTGATCTCTCTTGAGAGCAATTAAGAACGATTTTGCTATCTCATTTTCTGATCCCTTTGACTGCTTAATCGTAGATGGGATCGAGAAAGAGAAGAACAAAGAAGAAAAAAAGGAATGAGAGAAATCTGGAATAAGAGGAATTTCGCAGAACAAGGAGTAGAGATTGAAAAAAATAAAAATAAAAGAGAAAATGAGAAAATTCAGAAGATAAAACAAAAGACATGGACAATGTTTTTTTTATCTTTCCGTCCTTGTTCTTCAAAAGTGCCTGAAGCACAAATGATGCATCAGGTAGATAAAAGAAAGTCGAATAGAAAGTTAATTAATTACATGCATATTTTTTATTTTTTTATTTTAAGTTATCCTTGCGTTTCAAGTATGCATATTATAATATTGATAGCAGCATCATCTTTTTTGATGTATATCTCGATATTTACACACATTTTTTAATATATCTCGAATATTTTACATACATTTTTTTGACATTGGTTTTGCACTTCGTTTCATGATATCTTATACGATATTTCAGTACATAACACGGTTTTCTTTTCATTTCAATTAAACATTTATCGGCGTGAAACGTATTGTTTAATTGAATCTCTGTTTTTTCCTACACCATAATGATCGGCAATGACATTGTGTTGTATGCGTAAGATAATAAATTTCCAGATACACCCATTTCCCGGAAAAGCTTCGGTATCACTCTGAGATGGGAAGCGGGTGTGTCCGGTCCTTTAATATTCAATGTATGCACAATGTATGTTTAAAAAGCTTATATAAAAAGATTGCTTAAATGATCACGGGTATTTCAGATAAAGTTTGTTGCTAAATATTTTGCTGGTAACTGGAGTTGATTAGTTGCTTGTAAGGATTATTTCTTAGTACCAATATCTGTGAGGAGGTACTTTGAAACTAATGATTTTGTTCATTAATTAGTTTATGGTAAATGATGTCTCACTTCTTAATTGTTTGAAAATAAAGTTTGGGACTCAATTTTTTACGAACCTGCGATATTTGTATGTTGTTCGTCACACAGACACTTATTTTCGTCAGTTTATTTTGTCCACCACCAAACCAAAACATGGCTCCCACTCTAGTTTATTTTGTCCAGAAACTTCGGATGAGTCGTAAATTTTTGCCTCCGTAATTACAAGTCTTGACGTTCTAAATAAAGAAGGCTCAAAATTTCTGTACACGCTGCGAATACTTTACCTTGCATGCACATCAAATGATTTGTTTACATTCAGGAACGTGTTGTGTGTGTGTAAATGCGTGGCTCTAACGTATTTATATGGTTTCAGAGTTACGCTTTTTTCGTGTAATACTGGATTTTCCACCTGACTTCCATAGTTTGTAGTGAAGACGGACAATGCTTCAATCTTCACATTAAGTATTGGGTTGAGGGTGTGCCTGTTCTCTGTGGAAATACTTTTTTGAAATGGCAGAAGGGCTTGCACTCGCATCTCGAAAAGTTGGAAAACAAATTTCAACCGACCATCACCGAGTTGCCAACGGGATTCGAATCTGGAGCATGAGTTAAATTATGTTGCAAAATGAACAAGATAACTGCCGTGAAATTCCTCAAAAATCAAGATATGTATATTAAGGGGTTCACAACCTTTTCCGTTTTCGAGCGAGATATGTGATATTTATACTTCTCGCTGGCCAGAAACTGGAATATATAAGATCCCCATATGATCCGCATAATACGAGATTTCAACGTTATTTGTGTCGTCCAAACTTTTCTATGAAATGAGGCTGATCAAAGATGCACGCATAGGACATGGGGGGCTTATGTCCCACCAAAGACGATCAAAAATTAAAGTATTTTTTAATATTTTTAAATACAATAAAATATCGAAAGACCTTTAGCAGCTAATTTAATTAATTTCCGTTAACTTAAATGATTTTAAACCTTAATAACTAAAAATTTATCAGGAAGAAAATTCTTGCGTGAAACCCTTCGTTCCCCCCTCAAACCTCTTGTGACTCCTTAGTTATTCCTGCGTACGTCCCTGGGCCCGATGGAAAATATGAAGGCTATGGACAAATCTGACATTGGTTTCTCGAAATTGAAATATTTTTTATCGGAAATTAAATCGGAAAAAACTGAAAGAAGTATTTGTAACTCCTTACAAGTAAAGAAATTTTGGAGTGATCTTGTTTTCACATAGAACTCGCTGCATGGGAATCATTCACATCTGTAATAAAGGGGAGTTTTAGGTGATCAAGTGCACTCTAGTGATACCTGATTACTGTTGTTTGCAAAAAGAGGACAACACGGTACACAAGAGAAAGAAATGAAATGTTTCATTAAAATACTGGGAAAAAATGATTAAAATTGTTTTTTTCATGTATATGCATGTGCACTCAATGCATCTTATATGTATGTGTATGAGAAAAAAAAAATGCTTTTTCATAAATAACGGTGGATGGATATGACAAAATCGCTATCATAATAAATAGCCTATACTATAATTTGTCATTAAAAATATGGCCATTATCTCCATTTTATAGATGTGTAAGTTTTTTATAGTTCAATAAAGGAATAAGCGGGACATATTTCATGAAAAAATTGAGACTGCCAAAATTAACGGAATGTCCCGTAAAATACAAGTCATATATATGTAACCCTATATGATCACCCTATATATAAAAGTTTCTGGCCCACAAACTGTAGAAATAGCACATGTATGGTCTGCGGACCGTTTAGGTTGTGCACTCTTGGTACACAGTATTTCCAGATATACTGATATTACAAAAAGTGAACTGAAGGTGAGGTATGAAATTGATAAATATCTGCTCAACAACATCCCGTTATAAATGTAAAATATTTTCATATAAGGGGAATGTCAATATTCTTTTAAAGACGCGCACATGATGCGGATTTATTAATGAAAACAGAATATTTCAGGTTTCCATTCGAATCGATTTCACTACGCGGTTCTGATAGGACGGGTAATGGAATGGGTATCAAACCTATTTAAGCATGCAGTGCACGAACAATTCATCTCTGCATCCGTTTTCAACTGGCAATACGCACAAGTATGGAGGTCTCAATCATGCATGCGGTTAGCTCATCACATCGTGCAAGAGGGTGGTATGCATATAAGTGTATACCTACATACGTATACCAGACAGACAGAGGAATGGGCGAAATAGACGAACGAGTGGCGCTTCAATCTGGAGGCGTTTGGAAAATCCACGCTTTATTCATATTCAACTCGCGAAATACTAGATGAAGTATAGGGTACGCGACTGACTGTATATTAAAGGTATGGGGGGAATCTGCTGGTAGTGGTGAAGATTGAAGTGGTCGGTCGAACGTTGGAATTCGATTCGTATGAGTAGTGTCACGACACGCATTTGAACAAGGAACGGGCGTGTAGTTAATGTCACTTTAGCAGAACTAATGAAATATCTGCGAATATGTAGCTGCCAATATCAGATAATTCACGTTGTGGTGGGAAACGGTGGCGGTGGAGGAAAATTGGGGAAATTTACTCTCGAGCTTGATGAACAGTTACCAGCGATGGTGGCCTCCGGAATCGAAATGAAACCACTCACGTTAAAATTTGATAATTTTAAGCTCTTTGTTTACGTTATGTAAAACACGAGAACACCCCCCCCCCCTCTCTCTCTCTCTCTCTCTCTCTCTCTACGCCGTTCTCGCCCTCATGAGATAAACATCAGGTTTTCGGACATTACGTGTGAAATGTCTGCTCTCCTGATGGTACCCATTTGAAGTTATTTGAGGTCATTTAATGCCGGTCTCTGTACTTCAATAGTCATTTATTGATGTTAATAGGTTGGGTAAAAAGTCTTATGAGCTGCATTAACATCTTGAAAAATTCTCTAAATGGCACTGGAAAACTAATTTTGGCAAAGCGTCAGAAATAAAAGTTGCCATTTCTTACGTAATTCGGCATGTTGAACACGAATTTAACAATGAAACACATTAATAACACGATACTATGCATTGAAAAAGAACATAAGTATGCAGGGTTTTATACATATTCGAAATTCTAAGATTAATTCAATTGATTATATACACTGCTCGAAAATTCCATCAAGTCACTAAATGACATTAAACCTACAGGAAATGATGGCTTAACACCAAGAATTTTCAAGGTTATATAGTGTCATCTTTAGGGTTCGGATGTCTATGTGTGTTTGCATATTTTATTTATTTATTATCTTTTGCATGTTTTGCTACTTTTACGTGATAGAGCATATTTTCAAAATTTTAACTCATACTTTGCATGTATCAGATTTTGATAAAAAGTAAATTTTCCGTCGCTATTCGAATCTCGCTTCAAACTGGTTTTTGCGTTTTCCACCTTTGACGAGAGCTCTTAGGGTTAGGAATTTTATGCTATCAAGATTCCAAAAAAATGGAACGACGTTGCTGAGAGAGAGATTAATACAGAATCCCGAAATTCTGATTTTTCAACCAATCACCTATGATATACTGAATTGTTAGAGCAGAATAATACTAGCCCTTCAACGACACTGGTGTGTGGCTGTAAATACATTAATCATCTGAATCGCTGTCGGTGATGGTAGCTCATGAGGAAAATTTGCTAAAATTAGTAAATATGGAATTTCCGAGTGTTTGTAGAAAATTTTGAGACTTATCAGATTAAAAAGAATTATTTATTTATTTTTAATTTTGTGCTTTTCTAAAGCTACATACACTACTTGGCTAGACATTTTTACCTATAGATGGCAGCACATTAATTATGAATTTGGAGGGAAAACTTGACCAAAAGGGAAATATTTGAGGGAAATTTTAGCTCGATGAGATTAGTGAGTAAACCGAAGAATTTCTGTTCATATACAAAATAAGTAGTGGTTCAAAATAATTTAGACTGCATTATCATATTATTATTATTATATATCTTCTCATTATCATATTATTATTATTATATATCTTCTCATTATCATATTATTATTATAATATATCTTCTCATTATTATATTATTTTGCTAAAACTAATGTTATTGGAGCGGGAAATTTTTTAGGATATATTTTTCGTTTTATAGGGCATATTTACAGTTTTGTAAGATCATAAATGCATATTTTATAGAGCGTTTTTTAGAAGTATTTAGAGCATAAAAATTCTAACCCTAGTCATCACCCATCAGTTATAATTTACTTGATTAACAAATCCCTAAGAAGTACTGTAATTTTTCATACCGAACTCAAAAAATCTATTTGTCGCTCTCACCCATGTATAGAAATGGTAACAAAGCAGATAACTACCCACGTATCTCTCTTTCTCAATAATACCAGTTATGTAGATACTAATGAATATGAGTTGCGCTACAATTATAATGTGGGTAAGGCAATACAATTATAATAGCACTTTCATATAATAACTATATGAAATCTATTAATTATTACTCTCATTGTTAATTTGGATTCGGGAGGGGGATGAACACTGAAATAGTTATGACTAAATTGATGGATTACATTTTAAACGATATAAATAATCGTAAAATCTGTGTTTAATGACATTAGCAAGGCTTTCAATACAGTCAATTCGGGTATAATGTTAGAAAAACTGGAAAAAAATACTGGTATAAGACGTCATCCCCTTGACTGGTATAGCTCCAAGTGCTCCAATAGCTTTACTCAGTATTAGAAGCAATATTAATTTAATAGGAATTAATACAATTCGTAATAGTTTTTGTCAATATTCGGGAAAAACAGATATGACGTTTAGATAAGTGATTTTATTCAATGTTTACTTCAGCTCTTATGTTATTCCATTTTATTCAGCCTCAAATTCATGTCTTCATCTAAAATATTTTGACGTGGATCATTACCAAACATATATATATATATATAAGATAAAAAATAATTTCTAAATAACACATCTCAAATGTATGCATATGTATTGAGGCATCAAATTAAACGCGTAACATTATGCTTTTCTTAATGATAATTCCCACAGGGAAAAAAAAAGAAACACGTAACACGTCATAATTTAAGGTTTTTCCTTCAACCCTTTCATTAAAAAAAAAATAAAAGAATATATAAATACTTCACTGTTGCTTCACAATTTTCTAATTTTTTCTTTGGGTTCTCTCATTTTCTTCGAGAGAAAAATCAAATCCCACTTTAAATCCGTGCTGAAATTCATTGTCTTAGTTCAGTAAAGGATTAAGAAGCAAATTAATGAATTCTAGACCCGTTGGCAGTTCAGTTCTTTTTTTTTTCTTAGATACTATGATTTTTTTAAGATTTTATTTCTATATATTTTATTCTTAGTCTTTTATGTTCTCTCTTGAGCTGCACGCACTTCTTGTTTGAATAATGAACCCGGTAAAATCATCAAAAGAGAACCGAAAATAAAATAAAGTAAAAAAAATATATAATGTCTTGAAAAAGAATTATAATGTTCTCCGAGGGAGGAATAATTTTAAAGTCTTGGTTTTGTAAGACGTCATTACATTTTTAATTAACAAGTCCAATTACCTGCTTCACATCTTGGTTTTTTCCTTTCTTTCAGACGGTACAGAACTGCTGGAATATATTAAAGAGCAACTTGATATGCATATAAAAGAACCAAAAAAGGAACTAGAATAGAGTTTTATTATCATATGATGTTATTTTCTTTTTATGCTAAAAACTGAAGTTTGTATGATTTCTTTTTTTTCTTGGGAAAAAATGGAGATTTCTTATGAAATCTGCATTTGACACATTAACTCGTCGAGTGTAGTAGAGATTCTTAATTAATATAAGAAAAAAGTGAATAATTGTTTAATTAACAAGTTCCTTTTTATCCAAAATAGATTATATAAGTCTGTGAATAATATATATGCATATCAGTAATATATGTATTATATTTTCTAATGTTCCTATATTTTTATTACTCAAATCTAATAATATTATGATTATGTTTTTGTTCGAAATAAATTATTTTCAAGCATTATGGATATAAAAACGAAATGTTATTGAATAATTCGAAATAGTTTTTATTTATATGGAATGATACTATTTATTAAAGAAGAAAAAGAAACTCTACGTAGTTTAATTAAGAAAAAGCTTTAGAACTATTTAAAAAAACATTCATTCTTGTTATTAATGTAATTTTAATCTAAATCGTAGAAATTTACAAAGGAAGAAAAATCGTTTACAAATATATTGCATCTCTTTTAAATCTCATTAATTATATATAAATATATTATTTCAGTATATAACTGGAGTATAAATTTTCAGAATGAAACAACAATGAGTTACAAAAAAGAACAGATCGTAAAATAAATGTTGTGGATTTAAATGTAAATTTTTGCATTTCAAATTCCATTAATAATATTAAATTATTTCTTTGAATGACAATTTGTGTGTATGTACGGTCTAGTTTTCTAGGTTTTTTTCATGATCCTGTAGATTTATTGATTATTGACAGCAAGAAATAAATACGGTAATTTCGTTATTTTGTATTTTTGCTAATAGTATAACATTTCTAATCAGAGGTTTATTATCATTGTTTTATTTTCTATTTTTTTTCCGAACAATTTTCCAAAGAATATCTTAAAATCAAAATGTAAAAAAAATATATATCATTTGTGTGACATCGTGTACAATGACATTTTAATAAATTAACAATTTTTTTAATAAATTACACTTTGATAATAAAAAAAATCTAAAATCTGTATCTAAGTGAAAAAAATAAATGCATTTAGAATGTTTCAAACATTTAATTAAAAGGGAACAAATATAAAGCGATTTCTGAAATATGAATCGTGTTTTAATTACAAAAATGAGAAACTTTCTTTCCGATTTCCTCGGAGACATCATTAGAATCAAAAACACGTTATTTTAGAAGAAAGTTGGAATTTTTCGGTTGTTCAATAATTATCTAAAAAAATTTTTTTTTTCTTAAAAAAAAATTCCGGTTGTAATTTTAAGATGTGTTCATATTCTTCTAGCATTTAATTTGAAAGGAAACAGTCTCATTAAGAACGTGCAAGCGCTAGTCTCCTGTGTTGGGAACTTTTGAAATTTGATTATTTAATTGATTTTTATTTTGAAAATACTTTTGAAAAAGAATAATATAATATTTCGTTTTTAATTAATTAGGTGTTTCTCCCAAGAAATATATTTGTTATTTTACTCTCACTCTCCTTCTACAGGATGCTTAAACGCGACAATTATTAAGTCGAAACAAAGCAGTGCTATACACAAATTTTCATATGTTACGGTAAATGTGATAAATCCGATTATTATGCGTAATTACGGACCATTTTGATAAGATTGATAAAGTTGACGACCAGTTTGATAAATGCTGGAATAATTATTTATTTCACCGCCGATGATGCATAATACCCAAGAGTCGAACGTGAGCATCATAAATCCTTCTAAATTCATCACATTTGCCGGTTATTTTGCATAATTGGGATTTCATATAGGTAGATATGATAAATCGGTCTCATCACCGGATTTTCCGACTGAATTTTTCTAAATATCCACGATATAACGCCTATAAGAATTCTAAAATCAGACCTTTATATAAAAAACTCTTATCTAACTGTTTTTACGATCGTACTCCGATATAATAAAGTTTCATATGACAAATTTTATGATCGTACCCTGACATAATGAACTTCCATTTTAACCTTTTCGTGACAATATCCTGATATAACGAACTCCCATATAGCAAATTCTACGATTCAACGAATCTTTAATCATGGATCACGATTGTAATCGTTAAATTCATTACATGGGACCCATCATAGTACATGTATCAACTATACCAGACTCATTCAGGAATTTTTATTTTCGTATTTGTAAAATTCACCAACTACACAAGGATATTATGCATCATAATCATCGGTAGTAGCAATAAATTTGAGATATTCATCAAATTTACTAGGTGTGCATATGTTATCATGTACTATATTGAAAGTAATCATTTTTTTGACATTATTTACTGACCCTTGAGTATTATGAATAATCACCGGTAAAAGCGGTAAATTTATCAAACTTACCTATACAATTGTTTATTATGCATAATAACCGATTTATCACATTTACCGTAACATGTTGCAGTCAATATAGGAATCCCGCTTCTTCGCAAGTGTTTGAAATAACCGATAACTGACAAAAAATTTCGAACAATCTTCTTAAGGCAGTATAAAATACTTTGTGCTGGGACCGTAGTCAGTCCAATAAATTGGAAATTTTCTTTTAGAATGTTTCTTCACGTAGCATAGTCTATAAATTTTTCATTTCTGAACATTTTAATCAGAATAACTCTGGTATATTTTCTGATGAAACAAACAAAAATGGTAACTCACCAGCTATACATATTAATTATTGTTCCATATGGTTTCGTTAGCATTAATATGAAAATTTATTGCACTCTATATGTACTCAAAAAAAATTCCAGAGTATTCTTTTATTCAAGAAAAATCTACACGAGTCTCATAAAAGAAGAAATTTTCCGTAATTCAAAATTACAGTACAAGTGTTGTTTTGAACGAAGAAAGAACTGAACATTTCTTTATATCGTCTCACTATAATTTTTCTGAAAATTTTGTATTTTCTAAACATATACAGTTATATGGAAGTGTTGATTAACTTTGCCCAAGAATATTAAGAAGACACCAACGAATATGGCAAATTAAATTCGTTGTAGTTGCTTTATTCGTTGGTGTTTTCTTAATATATAATTATATGCTACGGTAAATGTAATAAATCAGTTATTGTACATAATAACCGGTTATTATCTAACCGGTAAAATATATACGGTATATACTTATAGGTTATGGTAAATACATATATGTATATATACATACCTACCAATAATTTTCGGAAGTTTGATAAATGAATCGCAAACAATACCGTTTAAAAAGCAGGTACCCTTGGTAAATTTGATAAATACTTATATCGTCAAATTTATCGTCTTTCTCTGTGATTACGCATAATAAGACGTAGTGCAGTTGGTGACTGATAAATATTTCAAAAAAAAATCCTAAATGGTTCTAGTATGTGATGAATACACAGTCGGATCCCGATATAATAATTAACAAATTTTACGAACGTACACCGATATAATGATACATGTGTGAATGATCATATATAGTACAGTCGAATTCCATTTTAGCGAATACCGTTACAGCGAAAAAATCTCGTTTTAATGAACACTTTTCTAATCCCCCAGATACGTTTACATGAAAACAATGCAAAAACCTGGAATTCCTTAATAACGAATTTCCGTTATAACGAAGTGATTTCTCCGGTCTCTTAGAGTTCGTTATAACGGGATTCGATTGTATATCATTTTTTATTATTTATCATGTTTACCAACGACGTGATGCTTCAGTATTATGCATAATCGCTATTAAAAGGAATAATTTTCTGGTACTTTATAAATTTACTAGGTACTATGTATAATCACCGGTAAAAGTGATTTATATAGGCAAATTTGAAAGCTGAAACCGAAATTTATTAACACCCACATATACAGTACATAAATGCACAAAGCAATTACAGCATGACACATATACAAACATACAGGCACAACATACAGTACATGGTCCCCTTTTGTTGTGCCTTAAGGGATTAGTGCGTTCTGTCCAAGGCAAACTATATAGAATATCTATGTTGGTGGCACACATATAGAGCAGAGTGAATAGCATAATGGATCTGTGCTACTATTAGGAATTCAAATTTTTAAAAATCGAGGTAAAATTATCAAATTTACCAACGGCTGTTGGGTACTATGCAGAATTACCGCTAAAAGTAACAAATTTTGGGAAATTTATCAAACTTACGGAAATGCTCGTCGATTATGCATAACAACCACATTTATCTTATTCACTGTAGCATATATATGAAATCAACTCCTTTTATGTGTGCCGTGGAGTATACCAATGTCATTTAAATGGGCCGCTGTGAATCTCCAGATTATTCAAGTGACCCACATACTTAAAGATCATTTGAGTGGCCTGCGGAACAGTTGAGAAGCACGTAAGTGGTTGGAGGCACTTTGCCAGATCACTTGAGTGTCACGCAGCATATTTACAGATCATTTGAGTGACATGTGACACAGTTCCAGCGCATTTAAGTGGACAACGGCACATTTTCAGATCTCTTAAGTGACCCGCAGGACATTTTTAGATCAAGTAAGTTACCCGTGACCAGCGGCATGCTTAAACATCCCAGCGGCACAATTTCAGAGTACTGGAGCTACAGTCGCACATTCACATATTATTTCTGTCACCCTCGACACAGTTCCGGAGTACTTAATTGATTCCTCTAGAATATATGTAGCATCCTCTATAAATTTTGTATTTCTAGAATTTAAATCAGAATAATTCTGGTAAAATCTTTTGATTAGGCCTGCGTTACACTATTAAAACATTTAAAAAAGTTCGTTTATAACTTAAAAATGTGTTAGCAATGCAATCATTGAGTGTGTTTGCTACATTCTCTCGAATGTAACCAATAAGCTTATTGGTTGTTTTAATTTCCTTTTTCAAGTCTTGTAAAACATCTTTTGTTAGACTTTTATAGTGTAATCCCGTCCTTTGATCAAATTCTGATGCATCAGTATTAATGATGATATGATTTTTCAAGCATAATATAAACAAGATATACAGAAGACTGGATGTTGTGAAGATATTTATTATTTGAGATGTTAATTTTTTAAGGAAGGAAAAAACTCATCTCTGCCTCTACCGGGAGTCGAACCCGGGTCCCTCGATTGCCGGACGAGTTCGACTCCCGGTAGAGGCAGAGATGAGTTTTTTCCTTCCTTAAAAAATTAACATCTCAAATAATAAATATCTTCACAACATCCAGTCTTCTGTATATCTTGTATTAACAAGTGGAGAGCGACATTCATGTCACATAATATAAACATTTATTTTACTGAATATATTCATAAAATTTTTAAAGTATACTTTTATTGAAGAAAAATCTACATTGATTCCGTAAAAGAAGACATTTTGTATAAAAATTACAATCTTTATGTAAAATATTTTTGTAATTCATATGCTGTTTCTAACAAAGAAAGAACTGGACATTGTACTTAATGTCTCACTGTAATTTTTATGGAAATTTCATTTTTTGAATGTATCTTGTATATATATATATATATATATATACAAGACCTCATTATGAGTTTTCTCTCCAACCACATTTCTAACCTCTTCATCATCACAAGATACTACTTCTTTCACATAAAAAAAGAGAAGAAAAATGAGAGGAGAGTTATGGAAGCGTGTTAGTTAAAATTCTGGTAAAATTCTGTTAACTAGTGTCACATTTATCATTAATGTAACGCGGCTAGACTTATTCAATGCTTAAAATCATGTGTGAAAGAAGAAAGTATAAGTTAGAGGGGGGAAAAAACAAATTCCAGCATTTCTGGATCTAAATATTCTCATAAGTATAAAGTGTAAATCTCTGAAGTAGAAAATTTTCTAGAGGATTTTGTTAAGGATGTTCTCACGGATGAGAAATTCGAAGAATTCACGCAAGTTTTACGAGAATGACATATTTGTAAAATGTAACATGCTACCAGAAAATAATTTTATTCTCAATTATTTCAAACTAAATAGTCTATTAAAATACGAAATTAAATACAGGGTGACTTTAAACGTATGGGACAAACTTTAAGACGTAATATAAGACACCTAAACAAGCAGTTTTTTGAACGTGCGGTTGAATCGCAATAGCAAAGGCTAGAGGGTGTTTTTAGAGATTGCTCAACGGTACCTCGCTAAATATGAATATCATATTTTTCTGACGGATTTGCTGCAACATATGCTGAAAAACCATTCGAGGATGCATATGAAACTTTTGGATCGGATTGGAGTTCGTTTTCCGTTGGTGTAAGGGCCATCAAGTTTATGTTGCGCCACTCAATGATTGAGTGGCATAATTACTTGTAGTAGAATTTTAGGCTTAGCACATTACAATACCCTGCACCCTCGAACGGTTGATTGCATTCATTGCAGGGAATTCGTTAGAAAAACATGATATTTACTTTTGGTGAAGGGCTTGAACGCGCTCTCTTTATCACATCTTAAAGTTTTCTCCCATGACATTGGAATCACCCTATGTAATATACAATCAGTATTTGAGAAAAGACACTGACATTAATCGGAGTATTTTCATAGAAATACAATGATACAGATGATGGTTCAAACTTTGAGGGGTTGTTAAGCACGCCAAAAAAAAAATTGCCGAGAAAGCATGAGCAAGTGATTACTTTGGACTCTAACGGCTTACTTAGACGCTACTGATGAATTATTGAATTAGATTGCTATCAGATAGAATCACTAAAACGATTAATATAACTTGGGAAGTTTTCACCACCATTAGTTATAAATTTATCGGTTTGCACGGTGGTTTAAGAAACAGAAAAAAAATCTAAACTTTTTCCTGAATGACTGCTGAAAACTACAATGTGGTCCGGAACTCCACCGACAGACTTCTAGAAGGGATTGTACACGTCAAGACAAATAACTTTTGCAATAGAACCTTGGGTTGAAACATTATTATTGAGTTCGAAACAACGTTGGCAACGCTGGAACCGCCAAGTAATCGATAACATTTCTAGGGTTATAGGTTGACCGCAGTGCACCTTTTACAAGTTCTGCACGGTCCACGGACCTGAATCCGCTGAGCTACTTCTTTTCGGGCCAATTCATTAGTCTACGACGCACAAGTGTACTCATCGGAATAACTTGTTGCCTAGTTGCTGCTGACAAGATTAATTCGATACCCGTTCTCCACGAGCGCTCGTTTCATTCTTTAATTCGAACAAATGTGGGCAATCTCTATTCGACGAATCGGCGATAAATCTGGTAACCTTGTCCTAGGGGATTGGTCCTTTCTCGGCACGCCTAGAATAACGAGTTTTAATTAACCAGGATCAGGCTATGCATTCAGATAATTCAATGGATATTTAGAATAAAATTATTTCAGAATTTTTCCGAATTGGGAGGGGGGGGGGGGTGGGTGACTCGTTTTTCACGGCATGCTGGAAAATAGGGTATTCCGGCAGCTTATAAACAAATGCTACATTCCCAGCTACATTATAGAAATTTAGCACATCGTGTTTTGGCAAAATCAGTGATGATCAATTACGTCACTCATAGTGGTCTTTGCTAGTGACGTTTAACAATAAATATACTTAATTGTGCTTGAATCCAACATCCCCAGTTGGAGCAATGGTTCGAGCATGGTACACACATATCAAAGGTTGTGTCTTCGATTCCCTCTCAAACATATCCGCGATTCTTTCACCCATCTTTGCTGTTATTTATTGATTCACTGAAAAACGCTTTCATTTTTTTCTCATTGAATGAAATGAGGTTCAGGTGAATCAAAATAACAATAATTACGGCTCTAGTTCCTGCTATCATTTACTGATTCACTAAAAAATGCTTTCATTTTTCGTTAATGACTTTCAAAATTGTTTCACCAAAAACTCTTCGTGACGTTTTGTTATCTTTCTTGCTCGTAGTAAACAATCACTGGCGTGCCTCTTGTGTTACTAAGAATGTAGGGACTGTTATTACGATTCCCGGTACTCTGGTCTGTCACGCTTTTTCCTGTAATACGGTAAAATACGGTAAGTATATGCATGGCCCCCACATCCTGGAGTAGGGCCCTAGGCTGGGATCTTTTGCGGGCTCTCTTATGATGTATTTACAGCGTGAAAAAACAAAAAATAATGAAAATCGTCCCGTGCCCCAGGGCTGGAGCCTTGCCTGCCCACCCCTTGTGGGGACCATGAGTATATGTGAATGCGGTATGAGAAAAAAGTGATTCTCACACAAAGGGAGATATTTATTTTTGGTAGAGGAATAAAATTCCTTCAAATTTCTGTCGATAGAGAGCGTTCCAAAAACAAATCACATGTGTTTGAGCTGAATGTTTCCTCAATCTTTGCTATGTCCAAAACGTTGGTAAAACATTTTCCCCAAAAGTGATTAATCCACCAGTCGTTTACCCTCATTTATTCCTGTAAAAACTTTTCGCAAACCGCATTGAAATATACCAATTCGTTAAATTGTTATCAACGTCTAAACTATTAACGAATTTATGGGACACCATGTACATCAATGCCCGATATTCCTTAAGTATATTTCATCTGTTAAGAATTAGGAAATTTTGAGGTTTTTGTTGCACGGAGCTCATAAATTGACTTTCATGAAAAGATATCCGAAAATTCTATTGTTAAACGTTTTACACAAACGGTATAGACAATCTGAAGAATGCAATCATTACATATAAATAACGAGTATTTACATTTCAGAATAATAATACACCGGAACAGATTTATTTTTTAAATTACACAAAAGAAGGAATTTGTTGGGAAAGAAATTGCGAGAGATACAATAATCTAAAAAAATTGCATAAAAGATAAGGTCATTGATATTTACGGATATAATAGAAATAAAAGTCAATTGCAAATTAGAAGTTTCTTGATGATTTTTTTTTTGAATAGCCGTGAAATAATTTTCTTCAAACACAAAAAAAGTAAATTCCCTAATAATACGTATGAAAAAAAAAATTAAAAAAATAATAATTTTGAATATTTCCAGACAAAATAATGACCTTTTTCCTGTGCGCTGAAAATCTCTGAAACTCGTCTATTGAAGTGATTTTTTTCCCCTCTTCGGGACAACAATAGGAGCTCCACGTTTTAATGAGATCCTATAGGAAAAAAAAAAGTTGGGGCTAAATGTATGAAAACTTTACGGGGAAATAATGGCTAAAACGACGTATAAATAAGCAGAAATATTCAGTAATAAAAGTCTGAAAAATAGAAGAAAGAAAACAATGAATTTCAGGAAGGCGATGAAGGGACAAAGAAATTAAAAAAAAAGTGTAATACGATAAGGATGAATATCTTTTAATTCTTTAATAGAAAAATAAAACAAAACTTGTTTATATGTATATTATGTAGCTATCATCGATATTTACGATAGTAAGCCTGCAGCGTTCCTGCTATCGATCGCTATAGCGTTCAATTACGACGAAATGTTTCACGTGTGTGCGGCGGTTTTTCTAGAAATAGAATTCAACAAAAAAGCAAGTGTCCATTCAGCCTTTCGGCGATTAAACCGCTAATGATGTTTCGAATCCTCTCTAAATTAATTAATTCTCAAGGAAGTTTTAACCTTTTTTAAGGTATTTTTGAGATGCTGATTTGAAAACTGACGCTACTTTTGATGGATTGGGTCTAGTTTTTGAGAAATAATGCGTATTCTTTACTATTGCAATGTAGTCTGAAGCCCACTAATTTGTGCTGAATTTCGTGTTTTTAGAGGGGCCATACAGTTTGTCAAACATACATAGTGTTTCTTGCTTAACGAGTCATCAACAGAGCCTCAAAGTAAGACGGAATGCCTATCTTGCGCGTCGTAATGGGGTCGAGTTGGTTACCGAACTCAGGGTCAGTGTTACTAAAGGGGGCCCAGTCAAAGAATATTTTCGGGTTTCTTCCGAAGGAATAATAATTGTATGTATTTTACTTCTTTTTTTTTTTTTTTTTTGAATATTCATATCATTTTCATGGTTGTTGCACAGCCACACTTGCTTAATTATACAAAATTGTTTTTTCAACTACAGAATTATTTTCCTATTGTAGCAACTACCCGGTGTAAACCCCACCTCCCTCTTCCAGATATTCTTAAGCCCTCCCAAAAAATTTTCAGTGGCTTCACTTCTTCATCAAAAAAGAGGCTCATAAACATCACACTAGCATCACTAATTTTTCATAATCTAAAATATCTAGATATTTCCCAAATACATCCACACACTACACATCGTTCTGTGTTTGATAAAATTACAGTACATTATACATTTATGGAAAGTATCTGTTCAATTTAGTCGAGGTATTTACAAGTTTTGGAACATTTTTACTCAAGTTGTGACAAATAAATTTCTTATTCGGACGTTTTCATTTTGGAGAATCTACTTCGACCCCCCCCCCCCCCAAGGGTTCACGACATGCACTTCGGGAACACTAGATCATTCACCAATTCATTCGGTCACTCAGTCGCTCGCACAATAACTCACATGTCTTTCTTTCAAACCGTTCACATTTTCTGTCTATCGCCATGGGCAATATACTACCGAGTGAGTTCTGACGGAAGCGCGAGTACGTAAGTGACTAGGCAATTGATGATGTGTCTGATTTTTAGGTTCGCAAAGGAATATGGATGACGTGCATGTGTGGTTTAGTAGTAGTAGTACTGCCATCTAACAAGAGACTCGGATTCGACTCCCGGTAGAGGCAGAGATAAGTTATTTCCGCTGTGATGGTCGAGTGGTCATATTAACGGACTTTCATCGCAAGGGCACGGGTTCAAAACACCCCGTCACCACAGTGGTGGTCGGCTGAATTTGGTTTTCTGTGGTTCCCATTTTCGAGGTGCAAATCCAAGCCGGTAGAGGCATAGATGAGTTAACTCACCTCTGCCTCTACCGATCTACCCGTTAAAAAGTCTCGCCACAGAGAACAACAGGCCTACAACAGTAAAATCTTCAATCATCACTTTTCACTCATAGTTCGAAAAATAGGAGGCAGCACTATAACAAGAATTACACAGAAACAAGCTTCACATATGCTCACAATACGCCCCCTTTCCAACATGTACCAATCCGTTAGAAGTTCCGCAGAGGAATATGGACGAAGTGCACATATGTTTCAGTAGTGCTGCCATCTATATTTCAGAAGTGAAGTGAGTGAAGTCTAATGATTGAATATTCATAACCTTGTAGGACGTTGCTATCTATGGCGAGACTTTCAATGGGTAGATGAGCTTGGTCTCGTGCCTCGAAGTTGGGAACTACAGAAAATCAAGTTCAGCCAACCACCTTTGTGGCACAAGTGGGGTTCGGGCACGGCTCCTCCCGGTGCGAGTCCGTCACAATATGGTGACGGACTCGGTGTGACGAACCACGCGACCACCATCCACTCACCTGCTAAATCACTCGGTCACCCACTCGCTGGTGACGAACTGCCGTCGGTGAATTTTTCTACCTGTGAATTGCATGACTGTGAGTCAAATCAGATTAGCATATTATACGGCGAATAGGCCAATAATCGGCATCCATTGATTTGTATAGACATCGATTGAGGATGCTCCTTCAACAATATGCGACCTTGAATCTTTAAAATTAATCGATGTTTTAATGGACGAGAGAAAAATGCATGTTATTTATTCCAGTAAAAACATATGGATGCCGCAAATATCCGTTGAAGTATCTTCCGTTGTTTATTACCTCTCTTTTACTATGGTGTTTATAATGTAGCGGTCGCTGGTGTATCAGTGACAAGAGACCAAAAAAAAATGAACGGGAGACCGTCTCATTACCCAGAATTTTAGCCAGCGTATAAAAACCACCAGCCCGATAAGAATAAATAAGAAAAAGACTAAGTTTTCTATTGAGAGAAATGTTTTCGCTTACCGAGGAAAAGCTTGATTTAGATCCAAGTATAAGACTATCATAAGGAGGAGCAAAAGGAGAAAAAGATAAAGAGATGATGACGATGAAAGAAATAAGCGAAAGATAAGACCGTGAGAGACGGGACGAGGGGAAAAAAAAAGATAAAAGAGATGGAAAAAAAAAGATAAATAATAGAATAATAATAATAAAAAAAAGAAGTTAAAGAGCATTTTCTTTCTCGCATTACGTCTTTTAAGAGCACTCCATCAAGTTAGGAGCCAGAGAGACTCACTGCCAGTATTCTATTCATTGACCACATATTCTGGCGAGCCTCCAGAGCACAGGCAGGCAAGGCTCCATTGTCCTTTCTATCGCTCTGCTGCTGCTGCCCTCTTCGGGTTTTGGTGCTATCAGATCGAGTTCTTTTTTGCTTTGGTCAGTGCTCTTTTCAACCATGAAAGCTAGAGAATTCCATGGGTCCAAACTGAATATCATTATTACCATCCAGCCTGTGTGTGTGTGTGTTTCTCCTGCAGGATTGAGGGGCGGATTATTATTTTTTCTCCAGTTATATTCAACTAAACAATGTCTTATCTAGCATTAAAAACTAAACTTAGAATTTCTCTCCTCTAATGAATGTTTTCCTACACTATTTCAGCTTGTAAAATACTCTCAATATATTAAAATATAGGCCGCGGTAATCAGAATTGTCCAGTTACATACAGTGGATCCCGCTTGTAACGTTTTGCAAAAAATCAACACGGAAAAAACGTTGTTAGCGGGAAAACGCTTTAAACGGGAAATCTTAATAAGAATTCTCCTTATAGTTGAGACCACGAAAACATTATCGTACCAAGCGGGAAATAAGTTATAAGTGGGAACGATATAAGCGGGATCGACTGTAGTTTTCATTCGAGGCAGGAAAGTGATACGGTCCCCAATTTGAAAAAAGTCTCTCCGCAAAGAGCAGGCAGACCTTCAACACGATACTTAAAAAATATGCCAGATGGCAGCACCAGTAGTATAACATGGATTAAGTATACATATGAAACATAACATGAGACATACGCACAACATGTGTTCCTGCACCTAACTAATTAATTAGGAATTCTGCAGAGTGATGTTTACGAGGTACATGTACGGTGAAGTAGTGTTGTTTAAAAGTTTGGGATTAAGCAGGGCATACACTAGGAAGTTCAGGTCACTGATTATTTCGTCGTAAATTTTGCATAAGTACCGTAGTTCCTTACGCAGATATTTTTGTTTACGATCATTCACTAGATAAACCTAAGGTGCCTAGAGCGCCGAGCGAACTCATTGTCTCCCATCCTGGAGCGGGGGGGAAGCTAGTTTTTCGTTCAAAGTTATGTCTAATCGTTAAAAATCAAACGGGATAGGTAAAATCACAATAATATCGACGTCATGCAATAGTCAAGATTGACGGATAAGTCAGCCAGGGGTTTCCATTACTCCTAAGCAAACGGTTTTCACCGGTTAGACCCGCGCCGTTCTTGTGCATTCAACACCAGTTATTTGTAAAAAAAAGAAAGAAATTCGTTTATATATATACCCTACTTGGATGAGAGCAACTTTTTCTAAAAACCAGCATGAGTACAATTATCCTTATCAGGAAACACCTTCTGGTGGATATTTCAAGTATGCATTTTACACTCTCCTCATTTTATCATTTCTACAATGCATTTTATAGGATTCATAACTTTCTAAGATAGTTACGGCTGCAAATAACTCAGAACAGAGTAACTTCATTCATGGACACCTTGTAAATTCAAATTTATCACGAAAAACCGCAACATTTACATAAAAAAGGAATCATAACCATTTACGCATAGGAACCTCCGTAACAAATTGCAAATTGATCGCAGAAATTCAAAGTAAACTCTCTCCATTAGAAACTCTACTAATTCCCGATCAAAAATTAATTTTTTTAGCTTGATATAGGATAGGAAATTTTATTTTGCAGAAAAGATAAATTACCTTTATTCATAACTTGCTTTAATATGAGAATGTGAACTGTTTAAGTATAAGAAATAGTGATTTCTCTCAGATTGGGAATGTATTTTTGAATATCCAACATAATACGAATATCTTCTATGAATTACCAAAAAAAAAAACTTTTCTTAATGCTAAATCTTAAAACTGTGTATCGCCGGATCTATACTAGACGGGTTGAATACATTTTCCTGTACAACACAATGACGGAAAGCCATTGGATTTTGTTCCGCAGGTTAAAATACATTTTGATGGAGTTGGAATACTCAGCAAAAAAAAAAAAAACTTTAAATAAGTTTTTTAAAAAGATGTAAATTTAGTATGTAAACTTCATATAATACAAGATTCATCAAAATACTGGTTATTTGTGGAGATGAAGATTACAAGGAATAAAATTCATCACTGCCCCCACGGGGACTCGGACCCCGGCCTATCGCTTGTCGGACGAGTGCTCTACCATCTAAGCTATGGAAGCAGATAGCATATTTCAACCTTGGAGCGTATATTTATGTTGAAAGGCACCGTAATGGACGGCGTCAACAATCAACTAATAGCTCGTGAAGGACATAGGCCAACCAGATGGTCACATGCATATAGAAATGTCCTCTCCACTTGTCAATACAAGATTCATCGAAAGACTGGTTATTTGTGGAGATGAAGATTACAAGGAAGAAAATTCATCACTGGCCCCACGGGGACTTATATTCTATCTGCTTCCATAGCTTAGATGGTAGAGCACTCGTCCGGCAAGCGAGACGCCGGGGCTCGAGTACCCGTGGGGGGAAGTGATGAATTTTCTTCCTTGTAATCTTCATCTCCACAAATAACGAGTCTTTCGATGAATCTTGTATTGACAAATGGAGAGGATATTTCTATATTCATATAATACAGTCTATTATAATATGAATTGTGTATCTGTGCAATAATTATGTACTTTCACGACTTTGAATGTAACTTGTATAGTCAGAATTTGGTTCATTTTCAAATATTGAACCATTTAAGTTATTGGTTATACCGTACGTATTACTGTTTCAACACGGTAAATTTTTGAATCTTCCTCTTCTACAGACAATTTTCTTTTTGTCACGTGATTGTCCGAAAAAAGAGGGTTTTTTACTATAATACGTACACATACACTGTATGCTAAGCAAATGCAATTCCCATCATCACACAGAAAATGCATCACACATAAATACTCTGTCACTATTCAAGATTCAATAGAAAGTACGATATCCAATATAATAGAAAATTACGGGGTGTTGGGGGGGGGGTAGCTAAAGACACTGAAATAAATAAATAAATGTATTAATGTTGCTGAATATATATAATAGCGATATGTTTTATCCTTTCCAAGATGAAAGCGGTAGGAAACGCGGGATATTTCCAAGAGCTCTGGCACCTAAATTACATTAGCTTCAATAGGGAACCGAAGGAAAAATTCGATAAATGCCGAAAGAGTAGAACGAGAAAGAAAGAATTCGATGAAAAAATAAATAAATAAAAATGTATTTTGCGCGAGTGGAGTAAATCAATTTTCGCGTGATAAAATCTTTTACGTAGTAGCGAACTGCTCCTGCACTTAAACCTTCATATAAATCTGCTCTTACCTTTAAGTGCGGAATCTACTCCATAGCTGGAGTTTTTGGAAACATGTCTTTTGTTTATGTCGTTTAACTCGGTGAAGCTTTCACGAAAACTCAAAAAAATAGGTTCCATTCGCCAGCAGCACACAATCTCCTCTTCTTCTTCCTCTAAAGAACATTTATGTGTGGTGTGTGAGGTTTCCGAAATCTGGACTGTGTTTTCCTCCGAGGATTTAAGTATTGCATCGTCACCATTTATTTCTTCTTACTAACACTCTAGTAAGAAACAATAAACACACAGGCGGGAATCATTTTTTTCCTGGTATATCTGAGTAGCTACATACTGAGCTACTTAGATATACCAGGTATACCGGGTATAAATTCCTAAATAGTTAAAATATATATAAAAATTGATGGAATTGATGTATTCGAATGCGGTTTGCATAAGAGTTATTCTCACGAAGGGGCGGGGGTAATGTTTTTTGGTACATTAAAAAGAAAATTAGTTCAGCTTTTTGTCAATTGGTGGGGCTACATGAAGCAGATGACTGGAAATGAGCAGATCAGAGTCTTTTATAAAAGTAGGGTGTGTTCGATTAATAGCTCATTTATGAATTTTCCTGTTACTGGCGCTTTCTTAAGGTTTTGGTTGTGATATTGACATCGATGGATAAATCAACATTGGTGAAGTAGTTTTTCCGGACTGGAGTTTTACGAATATTTCGGATACAGAAGAGATTCAAGAAAGATTCAAGTATCTGTCGGAGTTTCAGGACACTACTGTTATGAACTTATCGTACAGCGTCCCGTATCGACAAAATTCTAGACTATTTTTTGAATCACCAAAAAAAAGTTCTTCGTGAGAATAACTTTTTCGCAAATCGCATTTAAATATGCCAATTCATTTCATTTTTCTAAAATATTTACGCATTCGTATTACGCATTACGCTGTATATAAAATATTTCCTTTATAAGAAATCATCATATACAATACCAAAAAGAAAGATATTTATTCAAAAACTTTAGACCAAATGTTGAGACACTAAATCTTACGGATCTTTGACATATAGTTGTATTATACGACTAATATTCTCTCCATTTTTTGTGTGGTACTGCCAGAATTGATACACTCGCATACGTCATTGTAAATACATCATAGCATACACATATTATATTCCCTATTTAACCTCAAGTTGAATATTTCACTATTATTATTATATTTATCATTATCATATCCATATAGCATCAATCGCATCACTATTAATGCATTGCATCTTCAGCATCTCTTACTCATCATGTGGTTACTTTATCATCATTTATTCATATTGCATCATATTACCGCATATTTTCCGCCACATTGCTATATTTTTCTGCATCTTAGAAATGATGTGAGATGACCGTTACTACTGAACCCACACATGCACCTAGTCCATATTCCTCTGCGGAACTTCTAACGAATTGGTACATGTTGGAATGTGTGCATGTATAGTTTGTTTCTGTGTAATGCTTGTTGTGTGCAGTGCTTCCACCTGCCATCAATTTTTCTCACTATGACTGAAGTGTAATAATTGAATAATTTTTTTTGCTGTAGGACTGTTGCTGTCCATGGCGAGACTTTTTAACGGGAAGATCTGCTCGCATTCGTGCATTGAAGTTGGGAACCACAGAAAACAAATTTCAGACGACCACCACTGTGGCGACGGTGGGGTTCGAACCCGGGTCCTCCCGGATCTCGAGATCCGTCAGGGATGCCGTGAGGTATTTTAGGAAAAAAATTCACATATGTTCCTGAACGAGACATCATTTTCTTCTAAACAAAATTTATGTAAGAGGTTTCTCCAATGTCTGGACTGTGAGAATTTCCTTTCCCTATGAGAATTCAAATATTGCACATCCCCGCCATCTCTTTTTACCAATCCGTCAGTAAGAAAATATAAACCTGTGGGAATAATTTTTTGTGGCCAATCTCATAAACTGCGATAAAAAAATCTATAACCAATTTTCTGTAAAACTAATTTGAAAAAAGTAGCCATCAAAAACCGTGTCGTGAGGGCCGTATTCACAGACATGGTTTAAACTGTAGTCCCAATTTTTGGATAAGAGATCAACATAGCGTGGTTAAAAACCTGAATTTAATCAATCCGTGTCGATCTCTTATCCAAAAATTGTGACTACAGTTTAAACCATGTCGGTGAATACGGCCCTAAATGAGTTATTTGAAACATTTGTTTTTCTTCCCCATCGTTTAAAAATAGTATACAATATCATATATGATCAATTTATGATGATATTGATTGATATAATCCATATGAATTTATAATGCCTCGATATATAATTTGCCCCCCCCCCCCGTGAGAATAAAATGATCATTGTTCCACAAAAACGGCTCCCTGTGTCAATCACATTCATTAATGTGATATGCATTGTTGTACAGTACTTTTCTGCGTATAATCCACCGATTAGTGATACCTTAGTTTACAAAGGCCTCGGCTAACGAAGATATTTTTTGCGACTTTTCTGCCTCGGCAAACGAATGCGGATTCGTCTAACGAACGTATTCATTGATATGAATGTTCCTACTAATATAAAACAATCGCATCGTGAGCTCAATTTCCACGTCAATCATCAACAGAATTGCTGTCACTAGATCCCAATTACACTTTGGATTTCTTAGCTTTTTATATATGTACTTATAAACTCTGTATCTGAAATTTTTTGAACCATTTCATGTAAAATGGAAGATTCAACTTATAGAAAACGGATTGCAAAAAAAGCCTTATGTTTTCAGAGGATGCTGATGGATTCTTGTACTTTCATTGCAAGGTCCTATGCACCAAACCCAACAGTTTGGACGTTCTAGGAGCTTATTGTTTTTATCCCCATGTATCAGACACAGAAACGAGCTGACCAAAAGCAAATGGATGGGGACACTTACGAAGTCGAGTGGGTTTAGTCTACTGAAGCTGGTGTTGGTTCTGTACATAGTGGAAAATAAAGAGATCTTGAGCATCTCTCATGTTCCTGTAGATTCTTGTTTATCTAAATTTAAAGTTGTTTATTTTATCTATTAGTCAGTTTTTGTCTTTTTAGAGCATTTCTTTGGAGTTTTAAAAAGACTATCTTTATATTTCGGGCCGAACCTGGAACTAATCAAGCGTTTTTCCATAGAAACATATAGGAAATGACGTTTCGATTAACTAATGTGATTCTGGAATGAATGGTTTTCGTTAGCCGAGGTATACGGTAAAGCATCGAAATTTCTTAGTACAGAATACACACTACTGGGTATTAACTGATCAGCGTTTTTTTTCTCTCTGAGAGAAAGGAAAACAAATGAATATTCAATAATAAATCTGAAAAAAGAATTTTTGATACATTTATAGAAGTGAACAAAAAAATATCTATATTACCACAAAAACGTCATAAACATAATTTTTCATTCCTTCAGATGTGCACAATTAATTATCACACGTGGATTACACGCAGAAAATTTTGGTACTTTTATAAAAGGTGCCATTCAAGTATTACGTAAGCAAATTTTTAGCCATTTTTGACCCCCCCCCCCCCCCACTGTCAGCAAAATTTCGTCATCAGCTCTGCCCCTCTCTATCCTAACTCATATTTTCATAAAGGGGGGTTGATGACGCAAGCATTATCCAAACCCCCCCTTGTCATCAAAAGTCAGCAAATCGGAAACCCCCCTCCCCCCCCCCCCATCGATGATGACGTAATACTTGAACGGCCCCAAACTGCATGATACACATGATATGAAAATTAATTACTGACAAATCATTTGAAATAATAATTTATTAATTCAGTTTAAATCAATTTTTATGAACATTATAGTAATATTATTATTAAAGGATAATAATAATTGAGATATATACTGGAATTAAAAACACCAGAAAATAATTTTAATATTCTGGTAATAGAACAAATTTTTTAACCTCCAAAGGAATTAATATTTAACAAAACCTGAAAATAAACTAAATAAAGTTATAAAATTATTTTAAGAAAAATTACCTTAATTTAATTTAAAAAAAATATATATAAATACATTACTTAAAAAATACTTATTAACTTAGAGTAAATTAAACCGCATTGAAAGCATGAGAAAATTTTGAAAAATCATGAATCTATCAAATGAGAATTTAACGCCAAACAACGGTGGTGTATTGAGAGAAAATATTTTCTACAAAAAAATAATATTTCTCAAGTATAGATGACGTGTCTGTCTTTTTCTTTTCCACATAATAAAAGAATAAGTTACCATTTGCTATTTTATTTCATTTCCTAATATTTTGAGATTATTTCGTTTTAAACTGAAGAAATACTCATTTTTAAAGAATATTTTCTTGGAATTTCGTACGGAAATTTATGGGGAAAAAGATCGTTTGCATTATAATGATTTACAAATAATTTTTATTTATCATAGAATGAATGGTTCTATTATTGTTTGAAGATTTCATAACAAAGATTTGCATACATAGTATATTTTTAAATTAATGAATTTCTTCATGCATTAAACTAAAATTGGCTGTATTGATGATATTTTTATATGCTTTATATCCTCGGGGTTTTTTTTTTTCTTTTTTTTAATCAGAACTAAAAGCATCACTGTTATAATAGGATTTGGAAATATAATGATAAAATTTTTAATGCTCAGAAATTGTTGTAACTGAAACAAATTTAGTTGGTATGCTTTTATTGATACGCTTAGTGTGTGTGTTAAATGACTGGCAGTTCTCTAAGACCTCAAATTATGCGATTTTTCGTGATAAATTCACACTCGTCTAGTTCTGCAGACAGATCAGGACATGACAATTTTTATATGAGTGCCCTGCCTGTTAAAGTTTTCACCAACTAAAAAGGGAAAATAACTCGTAGAATCTGCTGATCAATACCAAATAATGTTGATAATACTTTTTTTTTTTTTTTTTCAAACCGAGCACAACTCAGGTCTATTGCCATAGGCAATTTACTACCTAGTGAGTTTTGCCGGAAGTGTAAGTGCGTGTACCTAACAATTTGAGTGCGTATCTAGTGTTGTGTATGATTTTTCAGTGCTGCCATCTATATCTCAGAAGTGAAGTGAGTGAAGTGTAGTGACTGAATATTTGTGCTGTTTGTAGGACTGTTGCTCTCTGTGGCGAGACTTTTTAACGGGGAGATCGGCTCGCATTTGCGCCTCGAAGTTGGGAACCACAGAAAACCAACTTCAGCCGACCACCACTGTGGTGACGGTGGGGCTCGAACCCGGGTCCCCGCGATGCGAGTCCGTCACTATGACCACTCGGCCACCACAGCGGCTGCTGATAATACTAAACTTTCACCGATTTTATGAGGTTACCACCAACGCTTTTGAATATTACCTACTGCACTGAGAATTCATAATGCCGATTCAAATGGCTAAGAATAAAAAAAAAATATGCTGATGCAGTAGTCTCCAGATTTGATTACCCAATGTAATGAAGGCCAGATTCCTCTTATTATAATTTTTATACGCATTTATACGCTTATTATAAGTTTTAATTACTTTCAGTTTGATAGAGAGATCTTAGAAATTTAGTGATATTCTTTCATTATGGGGGACATAGTAAAGATAAAGAAAATATTCTGATACAAAAATGTTTGAAATGCGGTACATATGTTACGGTAAATGTGATAGATAGGTTAAAAATTTATCAAACTACCAATCGTATTGGCAAGTTTGATACATTTATCACTTTTTTGATAGTCCATCCTTTTTTTTTCGGAGATTATGCATAAGAATCAAGTGTGGTAGGTCAATTTGATGAATATGAAAAAAAAAATCGAATGACTATTATGATAACAAATTTTCCGACCGTACCCCGATATAATGATACAATACATGAATGCATTATCATTTATAGTATACCATAAAGTACGATTCATCATGTTTACCAACGACGCGACGCTTGGGTATTGTGCATAATCGCCGGTAAAAGCGATAATCTTTTTAGTACTTGTGAAATTTACCAACGACGCTCTTGGATACTATGCATAATCACCAGTAAAAGCGATAAATTTATACAAATTTACCTAACTTACCAAAATGCTATGAGATTATGCATAACAATCGGTTATCGTGTATAAAACCCGGATTTATACCATTTACCGTAACACATGCAGAGCTTCAGTAAATTTATTGTCGAATTTAAATATTAAATTCTAACTTACTAGCATTTCGTGATAACTTAAACACAATTTCAAATAATGTTGGAATATACCAAATTCTAATTATCTTTAAAATTGAAAGAGTATTTGAATTAATCTAATGAAATATTTTTCAATCATATTATAAAACGCATTCTGTGCTGCTTCAATCACAAAGTGAAAATTCATTTACGTTATTACTACCGTGGAACATGGTTTGGACGTATGAGTGAGAAACGTTGACGACACCCTATCGAATAAAACGAATGTATAATTATGATAGAGGCATTTGTCAAAATTAAAATTAGCGTAAAAGGCTAGGTCCAAAAACAAGACATTTTACGAAACCCGTACCGAATTAACCACGACAGTAATATTAGAAATGCCACACATATTGTACTTGAATATTATTTTTAAAGTTGTGTTACTGTGAAATTCACGAAAATAATCATGTGAAGTCGGCCCCGCTTAACTGGGGGCAAATCTGTAAACTGATCTGGCACATAATATCAGATTATGTGGGGGAACAATTAGATTGCAGTTTTACACTGTAGCATAGATTTCATATGAAAAAATATATTCTCTATATATATACGTATCATATTATCCGAGCAGAAATATATCAGAGCAGAATGAAATAAATATCAGATATTAAGTTTTTACAAGATATACGGAAGACTGGATGTTGTGAAGATATTTATTATTTGAGATGTTAATTTTTTAAGGAAGGAAAAAACTCATCTCTACCTCAACCGGGAGTCGAACCCATGTCCCTCGATTTTTTCCTTCCTTAAAAAATTAACATCTCAAATAATAAATATCTTCACAACATCCAGTCTTCCGTATATCTTGTATTAACAAGTGGAGAGCGACATTCATGTCATATTAAGTTTTTAATTTTCAAAATGACAACAATGCCAAAGACGGATAGAAAATATATACAAACACAACGCCACAACAGGCAAAATGCCCAACGAGGTGGCTGAGAAAATATATAGTAAATTCGGGTAATATGGAATAACACTTTTGATTTTTCGATTATTCCAATTTGAAGCATGGTAGAGAAACCTGAAACTCGCGTATTACTATAAAATTTTGTTTCTTTCCTTTGCATAGACAAATGTATCGTGTTCAAAAATGAATAATACAACTTAGGGAAAAGACGTTCAAAAAATTATTTTCGTGGGACAATATGGAATAGAAAGGTTCAAAATGAAGACAAGAACTAATTCGAATCAATCGAAAACAAAACAAGATTTAATGAATCTATGGTAAGGAAAAATAAAAATTTCAGCAGTTGATGATGTGGTGGTGCCATAGGTTGTTTATAAGAGTCACGAATGGAATCTTCCTATGCTGCCCCAAAACAGGGGCAGTGGGGGTAGGGCTACATATAACAGGACACATTATTTCCAGTCCTTTCTTCATCTATCTTACGAAGCTTTCTTGGAGAAATATTCTAGCCCAACTCAGATAATACTCTTATTGTATTCCATATTACCCGACATATCATCTGTAAAAAAATAGCGTTCCATCTAAATCGGAGAAATTCGCAAGATAAAAATGAGAACAGCACAATGAAATACAACATTTGTGACGTAGATTTTGCTTAGCTTCAAAATATCCAATAAGCAATTAACACTTTCGAAAACTTGCCTGAGTAAATTTGTATAAGTGGAAAAACACAAATATTCTCGTATAGCAGCAGTGATGATGGTGACGACCGAGTGACACCGACTCTATGGAATCTATGTAGCTCCTGAAATACGAGGAGCAGGTGATTGAAAATTTATGTATTCTCATACCTTGACACCGCATGCACATGTGCGGAATTTGAAAAGAAAATCGGAGTCGGCCATGCAGTTAACCCTCTATTTTTTAGTCGATATGTTATGGAATGAGTCACATTAAGCGGGGAACTTTAACATTCTCTCTACGGGAGAAATTTTGGTTTCAGAGGATTTCATCAGTATAAGCGGGATATCAGATTTTCCGTTACCCGATTAAGCGAAGTCGACTGTACTTTAATTATGATAAAGATATTTTATAGTTGCCATAATTGATCTTTCCTCGTATCAAGGCAATATTTATGATGTTATTGTTAAAAAAAATGCATTCAAATAAATGCTAATTTGCAATGCGCGTATTCAGCAATTCCTATCCCCAAGTTTTACGCCATTTACAGATGTAATAATACCCTGTGATTTTCTTAGTAAATATTTTACAATGAGAATTGGTCGTAATTATAGTCGGAAGACAACTCGCTGTCTATATATATAAATGTAATTGGTTTTAATACTTTGGATTGGTGCTGGTGAATCATTGTCTTTCCCCTGAACACCATTATTTTAATTGGCGTTTTCCTAGGACCCCACCACTAACATTACACAGTTATTAATAGGAGTAATGATTCACCCTCGTGTTTTGGAATCATCATCATTAGTCTGTGAACTAAGGCATGTGAGTTATGGAAATTCTACTTCGACTGATTAATTTCTAACATATTATTATATCCTACTTGTGATTGCCCAAACTCTAGATGGTTTTCGGTTGCGAAATGGCAATGGAAAGCATTTCTGCACATTGATTCGGAAACTTACTCGATATCTTTGAAAACTGTAATTATTACGGTTGTTGAAATCGTTTCAAATGATACAAATGTTAATCCTAAATTAACCATCTTTATTCATTGTTCCGATAGAAATTTGAAAAAAAAAAATAACTTGTCGAACACAATCAGAAATGTTTTTAATGTTTCAAAATTGAATATGCATTTACATAGTCATCAGTGTATTATTGGGATTGTCATACAAAACTGACATATTACGTATTTTTCATAGTCACATGTAGTATTTTTCTAACGTGCACACGACAGACAATATCCGCGATCGTAACTTGTTCAAATAATGACATGCTCCAACCCATGAATTCTAGGGTTGTTTATATTCAAGTATTATTAAACTTGTTTGCGCTTGTAAGCTAAATGGTTCTAAGATGAGGCAACACATTACGTTGACATTATTTATTATGGCTTCCAATACTGTACCTATTCTTTAGATAGATTAGCATACTTGTATTTTCACCCCCCCCCCCCAAAAAAAAAAGCAAGTACACGCAAGCCTCTTGGCAAAACTGGAGTGAGTAGGGAGTTTGAACAAATATATATACAGTGTTGTACCAAATATATACAAATACAAATACAACACAACAGGCAAATTGCCCAACGAGGTGGCTGAGTTAAGAACATCATGGATCCCCGAGAACATATATGCAGTGTTACCTGTGCAGTGTGACTTAATGTAGTGCATCACATTATGTCACTAGTCATTTTTCTAAGGCGACTGTGTGTGACTTCCTAGGGGTACTTTTTTTAAAATATGGTAATTTTATGGATAAAATGCACGTGGTTTCGATTTGAATATGGTGAAGAATTAATGAAATAAATGACACTTAATGAATATTTTAGCCAAAAAGTTTATACGGCTAATTATTTATATGCGTAAAATTAGCATATTTTCAGTACTACTGCTATACATCGTATACTAAACAGCACTGGTAATATCAACACGTTCTTCACCAAGACTGTTGCTATGACATTCTTCTGCGCAACATCCTTCCGTTGGAATTACTCTATCTCGCTATAAAAGCGTATACTTTGAGCAAAGTATCCGTTTCAAAGTGCAAACTACTCGTCTTACATTGCAGATACAAAAGTGCAGTTATTTCCACCACATTAATAATTGAACGTAGATCAGAAAGATGTTCAGCGCCATCTGTTGGCCATTTTGTAACTATATTCAATGGTTTCAATAAAACCCCATGTCGTTTCCAGAATGTGTACCAATTTTTATGACGATTAATCCATGTTTCTAAGTGCAATAGTCGCAGAGATATTTGAATTAAAAATCGGAGGATTCTTTCTTTCCCAAATTCGTTCTTTCCTGATTCCCCTTCGATTTTTGAATTCAAATATCTCTGAGTAATCCAACACTTAGAAACGTGGAATTTTTTTTTTGTTGGCATGGGGAGAGAGACAGGACAATGACTTTCTAGTTGGGTTGTTGATGACCGGGTGTTATCATGAAAAGTTAATTTTTATGTTTCGATAACAGTGCAAATCTGGAGGTATATTCATGATAGCCTGTTATCATGCATTTCCGAGATGTGAAACGGGGTGTGTCCGGCCCTTCAATATTCAAAGTTACCAGCATAATCACAGATCATTTTGGTATTTTTTATAAATTTCGCAAATTTATCATATTTACCAGTTATTATGTACGATTTTCAGCTCATAATGCTAAATATGATAAATCGTCAATGAATTACTTACATTTACCAGTCATTTTACTCAAACTGCAGTCAGATAAGGAATTCGGTACAGTGATGTTGATCATGTTTTAAAATTTTGATAAATGTGAATAAAGCTACCATTACAAGACTAATATTAAGGCGTTTCTATATTAACACACTTATTTACTCTAACTAGGATGGCAATATTTGCGCAGTGTCCTCATAATCTACATGAGATACTGATGAGTGTTTGGAATTTAATTGATATAAATATATATTTTAGCATAATTTCTTACATATTTATCATACCAACTTCATTCGAGAATTATGCGTTACCACTGGTAAAATGTTAATGTAGAAAAAAACTTATCAAACATACCGAGGCGATTGGTGATTATGCATTTTAACCGGCGACTATGAATAATCACCGATTTATCAAAAGTGACGTATACATATCACGTGTATCATAAGTTTCAATTTAGAAACGTTAACTTCAATGATATTTTCTTTTTATACATTCTCTCCATCGATTTAGACAGCAAAGCATTTAAGAATTTCTGGAAACAAAAATATTTCTTCCAATATACAATTCAAACATTTCTGTATCATAGTAGCATACAGTATAAAGTACTCATACCACTCGTAAGAGAGAAAAGGAGTAATATCTTAGCTTGATCAGTGTTTGATCTTCATAAGTATCTCTTGTCAATCTTTTTAAGCTCTACAATAAAAAAAAATTGCTGAGAAACCATCCTATTTACCTGACTTATTTTATCCCTTATTTTTTTTCTCCTTATTTCTTCAAAGATATATATGTTAGAGAGAAAAAAAAAGAAGACAAACTTCCTGAGTACTCTGGAGGTAGTGCAGTAGAAAAAAAATTGTATATATAAGAAGAGAGAGAGAGAGGAAAAGAAAATAAAGCTTTCGCCCTCATGTTTAATGCATCGAGCGCATTACAACTGAACGTGAACTTATTTCAAAGTCAAAAGTACTTCCAAATGATAGATTACTTTCCGATGGATCACGTCTTGTCCCGTAGAGGCAAAAACAAATCTAAGCACATCCAACAAAAACAACATCATCCTTAACATCGCGTATAAAGAAGAAAATACTCCGTATTAAAAAAAAATCCCGCTGTTGTGATAAAGATTGAGAAATATTCTTATATGCAAAGAGATGAAACTCGATGATGACGTTTTAAATAACATGAAGCTGCATCTTAAAAATCCGCTTCTAACATGCTCTCATAATTTATAAAAATGTTATGTATGGGAGGGTCGAACTCAATGCATTTAATACATTTATTTTATTTTAATAAATCAATGTTCTCAATGATAACATTTATGCTGATGGCTTCCGATAAAATGAATTTGGGCGGATCCACGGTTGCAGGACGTCCTCATCTACGATGACATGCCTTAATTTTTATCATCCAATAGTGCTGTCCCCACTTATTCGGTTTTTGTAAATTTTTTTTCTCCTGTCCAGGGAAGACAATTGCGCCCTGAAGCAGTTACCTGTCAGTCTGTGTGCGCCTACATGTTTATTATTATTATTATTTTCAAACATACATGCATGCGTAATCTCCATCAAAATTTGATAAAAACAAAAATTATGGTTGCTTCCAAACAGTGCAAATGTTTTTATTGCTTTCACCTACCTGCTCTAAGCTAATATGAAAAATACACAATTTAAAATACAGTTCTGATAGAAGAAAAACAAAGCACTTGTCTTGCACTTACTCAACTGCAAAATATACTGATTTTAAATACCGTAGAATGCAATTCTCTGAAAACTTGTATGTTTCATCTTTGTTTTTATGACAAAGGACGGGATTACACGATAAACGTTTGATGTAATTATTTTTTACAAAAATTTAAAAAAAAAAAAAAATACAATCAATAGGCCTGCTGGTTATATTCGCTCGAATGTAACCGATACGCTTGTTTATTCTAAAAAACAAAACTACACTCTGTTATGTTGAAGGAGATTATTTCTGCAGATGGAGCTATGCGATTAAAGTTACCATTAGCTGATTTTCGGTTATTTTCCGATGTTCGTTCCATCGCCAGGAAAATAATGCTTCTTCGACTGTTTTGTTGAAAACAAGATAATTCTGCCTTTGAAATTACAGTTGCCAGGTACAGAAATGGTCTCAAACAAAACAAAAAAAAAAGGAGTGAGTGATAATGATAGGTGGCAGCAACATAAATATATTGGTAAATTCTTTCTTCAGAAACATGGATAATTGCACAGTTTGGTTGTTTTTTCTACAAAATACAACCCAACCTGTTTCTATTAAATTAATCAAACTATTATTATATAATATATTATTATTATTATAAAATATATCAAAATTTTTGATATTACGCAAAATTCCAAACTTTCAATTAAATATATTAGTAAAGCTTGTTATATCAGATTTGTTATACTCTTGGAGATTCGAAATAGCTACATGAAATATTGACTTTAATTGAAAATTGAAATTTTGAGTTGATGATTGAAAATTTGAGAAAATTGAAATTTTGAGTTGATGATTGAAAATTTGAGAAAATTGAAATTTTGAGTTGATGATTGAAAATTTGAGAAAATTGAAATTTTGAGTTGATGATTGAAAATTTGAGAAAATTGAAATTTTGAGTTGATGATTGAAAATTTGAGAAAATTGAAATTTTGAGTTGATGATTGAAAATTTGAGAAAATAAAAATTTTGAGTTGATGATTGAAAATTTGAGAAAATGAAAATTTTGTGTTGATGATTGAAAATTTGAGAAAATGAAAATTTTGAGTTGATGATTGAAAATTTGAAGAATTTAAAAAATTAAGAAATTGAAAATTTGAGTTTACATACAGTATATGAGAAATCTGACGGACCTTTAAGCCTTGTTTTGAGATCTGATGATTCATTGTAAGCCAACTTTACTATGCAAGAGACTGGCTGCATGCTGTGGTTATATCATTTAGTATCTCTGAAAATAACTGTAATATAGAAATATTTTTTTAACACGCCATATACACACACAGTCAAATCACGTTTTAACTAACTACGAGGGACCGAGAATTTTGTTCACTATATATAATCTTTTACAGACGGAGCCCGTCTAAGTCAAATATTCATTATTTGTCACTAGAGTGGTGTGTGTCCGACTGCACGCACACACAGGCCTACTATATTTTAAAAATAAATAAATGCTGTTATAAAGTCACGTGGTTTAAAAATTATTCGCCATCAGATTATTTAACACACATACTTATACTGTATAATAAATACAGTATATACTGTATAATAAATATATACTGTATATAATTATAATATATATATATATACTGTATAATAAATATTTTATTTTGACATTACATTTTTGACTGCCCTTCCGATTTATAATCAAATTGCATATTAATCAGTTAAATAACATATTTGAGAAATTTTAAAAAAATGGATATATTAACTTATACTATAGCATAGGTTTCTTTGTAATTAATGTAAATTAATTGACATAATTTCATTAAAATATTTAATAATTGTGATTTTGAGAAACCCCGTGTACCATTCGGAAAAAACAATGAATCATTTTCCTTATAATTAAAAAAAATATTTCTGTTAATGATCATAAAGAAATAGAGATCGAAATTCAGGATAAAATTTATCAAAATTTCATTTTTTAAAGGCTATAAGAAATGAAATTTCTGTGTAAACAAAATAAAAAGCAAACACTATGGCACTGCGTGTGTGTTGTGTGTACAGTCGTGTATTACAACTTTTGATTTGTAAAAAAAACATGTTCGTCAAAAATGTGCATGAAAAAGTACTTGAACAAAGCGTCAGTCACCAAACTGCGAAAAATATCCATACATATTTTATAATAAAAAATGAACACATCTCAGAAATAATTTGGTCTAGGATAAAATATGTTTCTTAAATCCAAATATATAGGTCTATATGAGCTGCATGGAGTGAAAAATATGTTTGCACATACTAAAAATGTTCTTGGCTTCATGTTGCATACGATAGATAAAGCCATGTGGAATGTAGATTTCGTTCAGTGAGTTGAGACAAAATACGTAAAAAAATTGAAATACATTTAAATTTTGGGTAAAATAATTCTAATTTCAAGCAATCGAAATGTCAGCTGTCTTTTCACTGCAGCAGAGGTCATTATACGTTTTCTAAGAGCTAATCTATCCGTAAAGAATGATTGAAAGAGCTTAAAAGCACTGAACCCGGCCCTAACTTTTTCCTACTAAGTATCCCCCGATTTATTCTAAGACTTTTGTTGATAGCATTGAATTCCAGGGGATCGTACTTGGAGATACTTTATCTCTTGTTTTCTCTTTTCTCATTGACCCAAACAAGCAAACAAATTAGTAAAAATATAAATGAACGAGCATGAAACGCAATTAAAGGTGTTGAGAAGGTAGAAAAGGAGGAGAAAACAACAAAATAAAAGATTTCTTATACGAGAATACTGCAAGACGGGCCAGCTTCCGACAGATTTCCTCTCTTACACTTCACCTGATTAAATTCCTTTCCAAAATTTTCGAAGTTTTCCAGGGACTTTTCTCTTGCTCGGGAAAATCGCAAATCGATATCTATCGCATAAATTAGAGAGAAGACTTTCTTTGTGCATTTCAAGTAATCGCCGAAGATAGGCCCTAGGTAAGATAAAAGGGGCAGAAAAAGAAATAAAAGCAAACTTAAAGGAAAGCA
Organism: Pholcus phalangioides; assembly: GCF_987345545.1. Lineage (NCBI taxonomy): Eukaryota > Metazoa > Arthropoda > Arachnida > Araneae > Pholcidae > Pholcus > Pholcus phalangioides. Next base: position 23,158,966 of record NW_028301628.1, read on the forward strand.
AAACAAATGAAGAACTATATCCACGATGCTACTTTTTGGGAGAAAGAGATGCTGCAGATCTTCAGGAAGTAATTCGAATCCCATGAAGAATCGAAGCTGATAATTTAATTTATATGCTGATGAGAGCTACTTGCAGGAAATTAAGTTGTATCTTCCAACTGTGGGTGTTCTACGAATAAGACTAAAGCTTAAATTCCATTCCTTCCCCGTCTGGAATTGTATAAATGTGGAATGTCATCGTCGCGATACATCGTACATATATTGAGAACTGTCTATTTCCGATGACATTAGATACGGTAGAATTATTTTGGTTCCATTTAAAACTGTTGAAGTTGCTGATCGATTCGGTTAGCGTGTTTGAAATAATCAAATTTAAATTGCTAATCAATTTATGAAATTAGAAATCTTTCTGAAAGTCAACAGCAGATGACAGGAAATTAAAAAATTACCGTGGAAAGAAACATTCAGTGATGAAAGTATTGTGTGAGAAAAGCAACAATATCTGATTCCAATTTCAAGTTTTATTGTTGTTAGTTGCACATTGTCTTCTTCAGAGGAAGGACGAAGTTTGATTATCAAAATTCCGCGAATTATTTGTGAAATCAACCAGACAGACTATAACAGCTAGAAAAGTTGACTCAGAAAGTTGACGAATATCTTACATATACTGTATTAGCTGTCTGTGGGAAAAAGCCACAAAATCTGATTTCCATTTCAAGTTTTATTATTGTTGGTTGTACATTGTATTCTTCAGAGAGAGGACGAAGGTTGGTTGTCAAACGGGAAGTTCCGCGCATACATCCGGCAAATCAACCATAGCACAAACTACAGCAGCTTCGAATTATAATTCAGAATGATGAGTTATGTTTGTAAAATATGGGAAGAAACATTTTTAGCAACACATGTTAATAATATTGTTTCAATATTTGTGTAAACATGAACTCCATGCATTGTATAAAATAATAAAAATTACGGTAAACTTATTAAAAAACAGTAAAATAATAAACAGTAGAATAAAGACTTAGAATAAACAGTAAAATAACTTATTAAAAAAAAAGAAATGTGTGATAAATTATGTTTCATTCTATTGACAGAAAAACGCAATAAATCATAAAAAAAACGAAGCATCCCAAAAAGTTATGAAAAGTTTCGTACACATTTTTAAAAATTTGTACTTGATGAGGATGTAATAAATTCGAATGGTTGTCAAGAATTTAATAACATAGGATATTTAAATGAAATATTTTTGTGTGTGATTTCATTCAAAATTGTTCAAAAGGAAAAAGCACCTTCAGATTTTCCACATTTTCGTTGATACTAATGACATTTTTGCAATTAAAGCACAAGGTCCCATGTTTTTTCTTTAAAATACAATACTTTCTTTCTTGAAATGAATTCATATTTCTATACTTTTCATAACGTCATTAAATTTTTCCTATCTATAACATCTAATATAAATTCTATATATATTCTTACACACAAGCGAATAATTAGAAAATTTCACCTATACATTTTAAAATAGGAAAATAATTCAATTTTTATCATGATTTTGAATTATATTTAGCAAAATTCTCATTAATTTTTTTTTGCTTCTTCCATGAAACTTTTCTGTCTAGACGGGAGAACAATATTAGAAGAGAAAATAATCCTTGCTTATAATTTCTCTTCCATTTCAATTTTCTTTTTAATTATATGATATAATTAATTGAAAATTGGGTGTCCGATAGAACCGTCATGAATCGCCGTTTCGTCTTACATCGAATAACAAAAACGTTTTCAGGATAACGTACATGATTTTAATTTTTGGTATTTTCATCTACATATCCGAATCCCTATATTAGATGATAATAACATCAACTGAGTATCCGGCAAGAAAATAATGAACGTATGAAGAGCATTGAAATCCAATTACTAAGTACAATACCGTAGCATCTTTAAAGTATGTGAAATGAGGAAATATGTTTGGTTATTTAATTTTTTATTACTATTATAAGTACAGTTAAATGATTGAAAACAGCTATATATAAACGCATTTTTCAATTAAGACTCTACTTAATACTATATTTTTAAAATTCAATACTTTAATATTAATTTTCAATTTTTCAAAAACAATCTCTCATGGTTTATTATACTGAAATATCTCTCATTTGCAACAAAATATAATTAATCACGAAACTTTAAGATAAATCTTTATAAGTAAGTTTTTATATGCATGCAGTATACTACCATATTATTTCTTTTCTTCTCTGAAAAGACATAAAATAGATTCAAAGATAGAAAATATATAATTCTCATATATCTTGAAGTTCTAACTCTGAAATTTATGCTCTAATAGTTTGAGAAGATAAGAGAATATATACAGATATACAGAAACAAAAATTTAGATTTAGTGCTTCTTATGACAAGGCAAAAAAAAGAGGGGAAAGATATCCAGGCATCTGTAGCAATATTACTTTGCCATTTATATAGAACTCGAAGTGAAAATACATTTTTTTTAGACCCATTTTTATACGAGATATAAGAACTTCCATTTTTCTCTTCAAAACGCTGTGATAAGTATTCACTATTTTATAAACCCTTAAAAATATATGAAAAAAAAAATTCACAAGAACCAAACACCGACTCAATTCCTTTTTTTCCATGAAGAAAATGATGCTTTGGGCAGTAAGAAATTTTTATGAAAAAACTCTACTTTTCCATCTTAAAAAATAGAGAAGGGAAAAAAAAACACTAACGCATAACATATACTAGCTTGTATATCACAGAAGAAATGGTCGAAATGCTTTTCAGGCTTTTCTTTTTTCGTCTTCTCATGAGAAAGGCGAAAAATATTGGGCAATTTTAATAAACGTTCTTCTTTTATGGTTGGCAACATTTTTCCTCCGGCTTTGATAGCGTGTGAAAGCCATCATAAATTGAACAGTGAAAAAAAAATATTCTTTTATATATATTATTATTACTTTTCCTTCTTCTTTACCACTTTTTTTTCAATTTTCATGTGAATTAATGTTTAAAAAAAAAACTGTATAAGTACGATTTCACACTCTTTCGTACAAACTGAATAAGAGTGATAATGCATCCGTATTATTATAATAATATTTCTCTATATTGAAGCCATAAAAATCCGAAAATTTGTATATAATTATCGTTGTTTCGGTCGTACTTATATCCATTAGGAGGTTTCGTACCTTCTAATTTGTTCAAATGACTCAAAAACAATGTTCCAGTAAAAAAAATCATTAATATCATCATTCAACCACTCATTCATTTCAAATGTGTGTATATATTTTGTATTGTATATACTATGCTCTATTAAAAGTTTTCACACATCGTGAGTACTTTTCACGATTCTCCAAACCATTAAGATTAAAATTTACACACTTTTTTCAACACAACTTTCTCGGATAAAACTAAATTTTAATTTAATTGCTGTTTTCTCGTATTCTACAAAGGAATGTCTGCTGGGAAAGAATGAACTCTGAATGCTTCAAATTATTTAATACATACATTAAATACAAGGTATCCATGGTTATCGTTGTCTAATGGCTATTTCCTGAACAGTTGGTTTTAGGAACAACGTTCAATTAGGGGAAAAAAATGTTTCAAATTATGTCACCCATCATCTTAAATGCGGAGATCAGATGAAAAATATTACTTATATAAAAGTTACAAAATTTAGATCTTTATACCGCACCCCTGTTCCCTAACTTCAAATTAAAAAGTTCTTGCCTTGTCTTTTTTTAGGCAAACAAAAAAAAATTCATGTTTCTGAGTGCAATGCTCATTGAGATATTTGAACTGAAAAATCAATTTAAATAAGGGAAATGACAGCATAAATGAGAGAGGAAGGGGCGTGTCCATTATTTTATATAATCTGTTATTTTACCTTTTTTCCTCTGATATTTTTTGAATTCAAATATCTCATTGAGTATTGCGTTAAGAAACATGGAAAATTTTTGTTGCCTCAGGAGAGACGGGGAATCAACTTTTGAATTGGAAAATTAAAGACGGGAGATTATATAAACATATAAATTTTGTAACTTTTATTATTATTATTTTCATTTGAACGGCATTTAAGATGATGGGCGGCATTATTTGAAATATTTTTTCTATTTGAAAGTTGTTTCTGAAACCAACTGTTCGAGAAATAACCACTGGACCGCGAAAAGTGTGTGACTTTAATTTCGTGATCTTTTTTTTGCAAAAAAAAGTTGAAATTGATGAAAACTTTGCAAATTTATGCCTTAAAAACAGGTTTATATTTTTTTTATTCATTGATGATTTCTCATAAAGCAAAATGCATGCTACAAGTCATTGATATATGCCTGCAGAGCAAAAATAATAATAATAATAAGTGCTTTTCAGTGAAATTTGAGACGCAGAGGCAAAAAATGATCGTTCCAGTTTGGTGCCTCTTGGTGTCTAAATATGGCACCAATCTCATTGAAACACATATTTTTTAAACTAAGAGACCTAAAATTGTTATTATAGTGATAAAGAAATATAATAAAATCATTTTTAGCACGAAATATACGGGAATAAGACTTTTTCATTTGAACGTCATGCTTCCCCTCAAATTTAAAAAAATTAAATTTTTGGTAGGTAAACAAAGAAATATTGAATTACATGGATATCTGTTGTAAACGTCAGAACATCTATTAAAAAGCGTTAGCGTTTTCTTTATAAGAAAACGTGTAAGGAATTTAAGTAAATGAATTTTAAGTCAAATAAAGCAGAAATTGAAGTTAAACAGGAATACTGTAAAACTACTATGTTTTCTTTTAGTTTCAGAGAAAAGTAACAGTCTGAACACGTTTTTATTCAACATATATAAATAGCGGTTAATTCATAAATATCCAAATGTATGGAGTGAATTTTTATGTCCATATGATGCAATGAACTAAAATTCTTATGCGAATGAATCATCAATAACTCTCTTCACCCTTGTGGTGTTACTTAACTAAGCATACAATTTTAATTTTCCCATTTCCCAGTCAACATTTCGCAGGCGATTGGTCATTATGGACAGAACCTAACCGAAAACGCTCCTTTTCAACGTCCTTATAGGAATTTAATTACAAGCGTATCATGGATCCAATCAATTACGGGACTCTTCATGCAACTTCCTTGCATATTAATTGCATATTTAGATGATATTGTGGTTTCTCTCGCCCACCCCCTTTTACGGAACACCCATAAATCATCTCTCTTTTAACGAACGTTTCACCTCAGAGGAAACTCTAATTTTCGGCTTTTACTTGATTTGCTTACGCATCACTGGACATTTCGTTCCACAACCATCGAGGGAAAGGGCGAGAGAAGAAGTACAGACGCAAACCTTCCTCCTCCTCCTCCTATGTTTATCAAGCCTTGCTAATTAAAACCATTAATTACTGGTGTTAGTTAACAAAAGTGTACCGAGTTGTCAAAGCTGTTCAAGGGCTTATGAGACGAAAGAGCTGTGAGGTAGTTGCAGCTGATAAACCGGAAGAGAAACCTTGATGTACTTTGATCGATAGGGCGGTAAACCATTTTTCGGTTCTGAAGATATACCATGTCATTCACGGGAGGAAAAAAAAAAAATACTGGGTAAATATTTAACGCAAAACATCTAATCAGCACAGAAACACATTCAACAGCAAGAAAATAATTATTTTATCATTAAAATTGGAGGATTAATAGCTGTAATTAAAGATAATAGTGATAACTATAATGCCATCAATAATTACGTATATTCATTAAATCGATGACGACTATTCTTCAAGAGACCTGTGCAATTACAAGAATGTGCTTTGTTGACAGGTCTCTTTCACGGACACGGTCATCCCGTATTACTTCATTAATACGTTCGCATAGTTTCATAACTTTCTGATGGTTAGTTAGGTCTACAGTCAAACCTCGTTAATGAGTCACTCTTGGGAGAGCAAAAATATGACTTAATAAGCGGAGTGACTCGTTGAACGGAGTGGAGCCACAGCTGTGCCAATTCCTGCCTGAGAACAATTGGGACTTCCCAAAAGTGACCCGGTAAGCGGAGTGGCGTGTTAACCGGTTGACTGTACACACAACCTAAGAAACAGACAACTTCGAATACACAACCAGCATTTTTATGTACAGGATGTCCCATAAATTCGTAAATAGTTTTAAAATTCATAAATAATTGAAAGAATTGATGTGCACTTGAACGCGGTTTGCGTAATTCTCACGATGGGGATTTTTTTTGGTACAGAAAAAGTTTCAGTTTGGATTTCCGTCGATAGAGCACGCTGTACAAGAGCAAATTACGTGGGAATATGCAAATCCGAGTCGCATAAAAGACAGGGTGTACAGCTCATTTCCTTTTATTGGTGCTTACATAAGGTTGGTTTTCATTGTGATGCTGACAAATGTAGATAAATCGCTGTTGATGAAGTTGTTTTACCTCCGCCAAGAATATCCAGCTGAAGCTTTGCGGACGTTTCAGACACAGTAGAGATTGTAGAAAGGCGAAGGTCCGATCGTTCCTACCAAACTTCCGCGCAGGACCCGCTATCGACAAAAAATTGAACTGTTTCTTTCTCTTCAAAACCAAATGCCCTCTTTGTGAGAGTAATTTTTTCTCACACCGCTTTCAAATATACCAATTCCTTCAATTTTTAGGAATTTTTGAACGAGATTTACGAATTTACGCCACACCCTTTAAATTACTTGTAGTTGAGAGTATTATTATCTTAAAAAAACGTTTGAAAATTTAGTAACAGAAAATCCGAGGCTCATAAAAATCCTCAAACATATCGCACTACATTAATTAATGCGAGTTTCAAGATAGCGTCATCATCGTCGAATAAACGATTCCCCATATTAAATTCCAGAATTAAAAAGAAACTACTCAAATCTGAAGCTCAGACACACACGTAGGTACACGTACATGGAACCGATTGAAAAAGTCAAAAGTTGCCAGTCACGCAAAGCTAGAAAATCGGTGCTGCGGCCAAATCACTTAGCACAAAATTCAGTTTGAAAGAGGAAAGAAGGAATTTAAAGGGAGAAAAAAGTCAATTTTTTTCCCCTGGAATTTTTTTTTCCCTCCTCTCTCTCTCTCGGAATTCCATTTTTCCTATGTTTCGCCTTTTCTTTTCACTTGAAAATTCGCTATTTCTTGAGCCCAAGGCAAAGCAACGTAACACGAAGAAGCATATAGAGAAGAGGGAGAAATAAAAAGAAATAAGAGAACAGAGAGAGATAAAAAAAAATGGTATGCAGAGAAAAGAGAAGATGGAGAAAGAATCCATTTTGATTTCTAGAAAATTCCTCTCTCTCTCCATACACAATTTTATTTATTTTTTTTTTATTTTATTTCAGTTATCGAGATTCAAACGCTATGAGAGTATAGAAGACTTTTCTTTTATTACATACCTCTTCCTTTTTCCCATAGAAATACGTGTAAAATGCCCGAAATATTTCTCGCAAAGTAGTAGAAACCGGATATGTCCGAAAACTTTTCGATTTCTTGTTGTAGTACGTGCTGGAAATCCTGTTGTGCCCGCTGTGGTGATGATGGTGATTGAAGTATATGGGTTCAGCCGAATGCGTCTTGAATTGTTATCTATCAAAGAAATGGATTATGGAATTCCTTTTCGCATTCATGCGTAGAATTCAGGTTTGAGATTGGACTGACTTTTAAGATTTATTTTTTCGTTCTACAAACATGTTGCTAGTCAGATTTAATTTTTTAAATTAAATTTTCAATGTCCGAAATGATTTTTCAGTTTTGTATATAGTGAACTTTCAAGCCAGAAATTGCATCACATAGTAGGGAAATCTAGCACCGACGTCAGAGTACCAACGTCCAGCTCAATTTTGTCTGAGTTTGAATAATATTAGGAGTGAATGAGAGTACAGTACGTGAACGTGAAGTCGGTTTTCTGCGGTTTCGAAACTCGTATGCTGAATGTGAATCAGTCTACCATTGAAAAAAAAGTCTCTCGCATAGAGCACGCAGTCCTTTAACACGATACTTATAGTAACATAAAAATGTAGGTATTTGCTTTTTAACTTCAAAATACGAGCGACAGATGGTAGCATCAGTATGGCATAAAGCAAATGCTCACAGAATACCTGATGTGAGGTGGAGACACGTGGTAATGAGTATGATATAGAATTCCACCTATGGTTTTTCTGTAGGTACGTTCACACTGTGCTGACCACTCACCTGCACGTCAAGTGAGAGAAATCTCTAAGCACTTTCACTCTGACAACAAAAATATGTTATGGCCACGCATGTGTATACATGCACACACATCAAGTTCTTTCATGTAATCAATGCGTTACAAATGTTTACGAGGTGTGTGTACGGTTAAGCAGTAGTATTGTTCGAAAGCAGAATAGCCACCAGACCAACCGTGACCCCCGCTCTGTCCCACTAGGAGATATAAGCTGGTCTGTCTCAGGAGATCCAATCCAATGACGTCCAAGACCAGCAAACCACCCACACCATGCCACAAGCCAACCAGCAGCAGGATCCCTCATACAACTTCACCCACACACACTTTCCCACTTGCAATGATATATAAATAGAAAGGTATGGGGGAACATGGGCAGGTGCACAGACGCACATCGCCTGCAGGCCACGAGTGGGGGCCCATGAAAACTAGTTTTGCAAGTAGTAAGTACCCCGTTAAAGTAGAGTTAATGATTTTTATTTCAATATCACTTGATGCACTAGTCCGATTCCACTCTACTCGATTACACGTTGGCATCCGTTCATCAACATGCACAAGTCTTTTAAAAAATGTGCTTTTTTTATAAACAGTTATAACATCCCTGTATATATTCCGCGAAGATGAATGTCCTTCTATTATTATTTTTTAGGTCCCCAGAGTAGTCTTTTGCGCAGTGCTAAGATGTTGTCTACCCCCCCCCCCCCATGAAAACTATCATCAAATACGCATGTTTAATCTCTCTGGGATCGGCAGAGAGAAACACTTCTTCTATCGGGCCTGAAGCAACCACTGATAGATAGCGCCTTCTGTATATACTCTCGTCGGCAGTCCCATCAGTGTTTAAGAGGAAAACGGAAATATAACCTGACTTAGTCTAGAGCAGTGAACGCCCAACCTCCGTCCCGCGGCAGCTGCTCCTGTATAAAAGTATCAATACGCATACAACAACACGGGAAATACCTAGTACGATCATACTTCCTTCATAAAAATACGACAAATTGTGATTCAAACAAAACCATTGCCAATTACCATAAAAAATTCTCAAATGCAAATAATGTTACCAACTACATCCAAAAGAAATTGTCAAAGACAAACAAAGTTGTCAATTACATCTAGAAACATTTTCAAAGGCAAACAAAGTTGGCAACAGTCGATAAAATTGCGGAAAAATCACCAATTACGGGAATTAGAGTGCTACAGCAAGCTGCAATGGGTAAAAATGTAAAATTCACCAAAAAAACTTGAATGTTCGACAAATAATTATGTAGGATAAACATTTTTATGTGACTATAATTAATTATCATGTCCACTATGTTGCGATAATTTTGACTCCAAGACATGAAAATAATCTCAGTTCTTGATTCCAAAAACTTGAGTAAGCCCCGTTGGAAATAAAGGAAAAAACGGGACATTTTATAAAATAGTTGGGACAGCCAAAATTACGGAAATGCAGTAGACACTAGCTATCTCTAAATTATGACTCAAACATATACATGGTGATTCAAATTGTTTGTCCGCAGGATTAACCTCGTCACCGTTGACTTTAGAAATAGACTTCTAATTGGCAAAAGTTTTCAAATGACACGCGGTTCTTTTAAATGACGTAATTTTTGCGAGGAATCGTACACATAAGAAATGAAAACATTAACTTTTATACGTCCCTGTTAATTTTTATACAGTCCCCGCGCGCTAAAAACCCAATTAGAAAGCTGTTTCCCCCATCTCTCCTTAAAACCAACAAAAAAAAAAAAAAATCCCACGTTTTTAAGTAAATATTCGCTGAGACATTTGGATTCAAAATCTGAAGATAACTTGTGAAAAAAACAGCATTAATAAGGTTTAAAAAGTGTTTTCCGATAGTTTTGCTGGTTTTTCGTATTTAAAATATATAATCGAATATTGTACATAGAAATGTGATTTTTTTTTTTCTGAGAAGAAAGAGCAACTCTCTAATTTGGTTTCTTAGCACATGACATAAAAAGTTAATGTTTTCATTCTTTTACACAAATACAAATACAAATGGAAGGCCGCAACAAGCAAAATGCCCGACGAGGTTGACTGAGAGAAAGATGCCCATAGCCCAAAGATGCCACCGTGTACGCGCGATGCCCCAAAAAATAACATCATTTAAAGAAACTGTATGTCATTTTGAAAACGTTTTTATATAATTGGAAGTATACTTCTAAAGTGAACGGTTACACAGTCAGTCCCGTGGACAAACAATTTGAATCGCCCTGTACAATCCAATTTCTTCCAAATCTCTATTGCAGTTCTAAAAGCTTAGAAGCTTATATCTGGAGCTCTCCATTATACCGTATACGGCAACTGAAAGAGAAATAGTGAACATATGAAACAATTTCTCCAGAAGGAAGAGAGGCCTAAAAAAGAAGAAAACAGAAAGAGATATTGAATTTCGGAAGAGAAAATCTTTGTTCTAGAGAAAATGTGAGAATTCCTTGAAATATATCTATCATTTCCGATAATCTTCGATTGAAGAATTCTCGGTAGCAACGACAGGAATGCGTACTGCTGAAAATTAATTTAAGAATCCGTTAATAAGACGCCATTTCCTTTTTCCTCCATCGAGTCTCAAGTGGATTTACAAGGGGTTTCATGTTGCATAAATTTACTTGACCTCATTTCAGAGTTATTACCGAGCAATAAATGTATGATGAATGCAGTATATAATGCTTCAAATAAAGATGAGAAAGAAAAATAATAGGAACAATAAGAATGCCAATGAATTCTTATTGTTCCGTGTTTTTCCTTCCGAGAGATTCTCTTAAGAAATCGACAAAACCTATATGTTTGTCTACCTATATGCCGCCCCTTGTTACATAGAGTTACTTGTTATCCAAACTTTTGTCGTTGACTTTTGCTCAATGATCTGTTTGGTAGCAAACTCGTATTTAACGACCAGACATGTCGGAAGGTTAGAGGAATCGAGGAGAAAGGATCGGGCGTCTCGATATATCGAAAGATAAGAAGAGTGGAGGAATTTCTTGTTGTTTTAAGAGATAGAGAAAGACCCTTTTACTTTGTCATCCCCCCTCTTTTCCCAGGAATACCGTCCGTAGCACGGAAATAGCAAAAACATAGCACCGGAAACTATCGAACATCGATATGTAACTATATTGATTAAAAAGATACCATCTCATTGTCCGGCTATCCACAAAATAAAACGCTAACAACGGGAAGGGATAAAATGTTCGATTTATTTGGATAAAGTATTGTGCAAACCTTTCTCGTGATTACTATCTCAGCCATACCAATCATTCTGGTCACAGTGGTCATGCGATCGTCTCTAATGTAGAATATCCATTTCTCTTTTGAAATTTCTACGAGGAAACGAAAAGTTCCGAAACGTATTTTGTGGCATGTATACTGCGCCATCTATTAGACATCAATAGCGAAATATCATATAGAATTGAATACAATGTCCTAATATTTACATTTTTATTACCGAATTATACATTTAAAGAATAAAAAAGAAATTAAAATTTATAAATGGGGATAAACTACCTATCTGTATAATTTACAGACTTTTTAAAAGTGTATATATATATATATATAGATATATTTAAAATTGACATATAAAAAAATGTATTTCTGCGTAAAATGTATGTTGCTAACGTTCATTCAATTATTGGACTCATTGTAAATGTGCGATTGTTACGCAAACAAATGATTTTTAGGTGTATTTTGATTCATTATGTTATTTGTCCCTATTGCATAAAATGAGAGCAAATTGTTATTATAATTCTTGCATTAACATGAGCACATTTGCCCGCACTGTCTATGGATATGGTAAGGATTCGACATAGTTATGATTCCAGGATCGATAAGTAAGCAAAATTTTAGATTGAGACTACCATCCTCTGTTGATGATCCACCCAATGGTGGTGGTGGTTGCATGTGTGTGTTTTTTTTTTAATTTTTTTGAAGTTGTTTTTCCCCTTTTTGAATTCCGAGCGTGGAGCGGTTCCCTTGCTCGGGTAGTGAGATTGGTGCTGAATGAATGAGTGTTAACTAGTGCTTCGGTTAAATTAAAGACATTCTTGCAACCTTTTGATATGGACGTTACGGAATTTGTCTCATCTTTCTGTTCTTTCATTTTCACTACACACACTACACGAAACACATTACACGCACAATTTTGTCTTTCTCTTCATATGCCCGTCGAGGCAGTTAGTAAGTCGTTCGATTGCCCATGAGGACCAGGAAACGACAAAATTAGGTAGGTAGGTATAATATTAAACAGAAATTTGGAATTTACAGAGCTAAGTCCGAAGGAAGTGAAGTATCAAAATTCAAGAATGAATTCCATATTCGATTACAGAATCTAACTGTCAATTATCTGAGCTAATAATTGGCAAATAAGTGTAACTTATTAAATTGTGTAATAAGTGTAACAAATTAAAATTTATAAGTTCAACAAATTAAAATTTATAAGTGCAACAAATTCGGTGCGCAACGTATACAAACACCAAACTATCACATACAAATAATTTCTTATCTTCTTCATCCTGCGCATACGGAGCAGCATCGAACAGGGAGGCTTATAGCAGTCTAAAGACTTGATACGTCCTGACAAAATGCATCTACCTCAGTCTGTCAATATTAGAAGTCATAGTGTTGAGCAACTTTAAGATCATGGCTTGGAACGCCCAAATCCTAGTTTCTATATGACAGTTCACAGAGATCTTTGACACTGAGGGGAAGCATATTGCTTTTCTGGGAAAGAACTGGCTCCGCGTTTATCACACTACCAAGATAGCGAATTATGATTGTATACGGCAGAAGTTTTGGCAGAGGTGGTGGTGTAACTAACTATGCCAAAATATACATCAACTATGGAATTCTTCAACTGCCAGCTTCCACTCAGTGCGAGGTTCTAGCCATAGAAATTTATGTCAATAATCAGAAGGTTAGGATTGAAGTTTGCTACAAGCCTCCTAATAACATTATTGATATTCTTTTTTTCACAGATTTCTTCAACTGCTCGTAACCTGTGATACTTTGTGATGCTGAATCGTTTCTTTGGAATTATTTTTCCAGAAACAGACAGGGTAGAGTTCTAGAGAATTTCTGCATTCCTAAAGGCATTCAACTGTTCGCATCAAACGCACCCACTGACTTTCCTGATCAGGCCGGCCAAAATCCAGACGTAGTGCTCATGAAGAATCTCACATTCGCAATGTCGGTTGATGTGTGCAATCCATTCTCAGTTCAGATCACAATACCATTTTCTTAGAAGCGGATTTCATTATCCCCTTCATACACAAGCCAAATAAAATTCTGATTTGGCCTTCATTTAAGCATAAGCTCGCGAGAATCACATTGCCTTCCTCCACAGGTGGCAACTTTGCTGAAATTGAGGCAGATCTACAGGCTTTTACTGATACGATCGTCAATACAACCACCGAATCGACCCGTGACGCTCTTACTAAAAATCCACTGCGCATTCTTCACTGGATTAGGAACGCATTAAGCTAAAAAATAAATTCAGGAGATAATGGCACCGCACTCTATACCCGTACTTCCACAATAGAAGCAGGTCTATCAAAAAGATCATTGAAATGATCTATCATCATATGAAATCAAGGAATAATTATGAGCGAGCACTACTTCATATATAATTACAAATTCACTGTAAATTTGGAAACTAATATCGAACCCACTTCAAGAAAGGTGAAAGTTTATTCAATATTTCCAATGATGAGGGATGAAGATCGGATCCAAAAAATAATGGAATAAATAAAATAATTAATTCTCCAGCGTAAAATGGAAATCGAACCTTACGAAAAAGAGGCTAATTTTTCAGATACCACTCAAAGGATCATGGACTTTTCTGGAGAACAGTGCGCAATATCAAATTAATTCCGTCATTTTTTTCCACCTCGCTGCACGTAATTAGATTTCGAACATTATTATTATTATTACCATTTTTTTATTATTATTTTGTTTTTTAATTCGAAGCGTACGTTCAAAATATGATTTTTGTTTTTCGCTCTCCATCGTATTCATATATTTCGTGAAAAATATATATCTTACTCATTCCATGCAAATTTATTTTCTTGTTTTGATTATGCTCCTTTACTTACGAGATTAATTAATCTGCGTCACAGAGTAATTTTTTTTTCTGTCCTAACTTTCATCTGCTTATCGCATTCACTATTTTTCTGATATCCCAAATACAGTCATTCATACTCCAAAAAAAAGGGATCGTATTTCTGCCTTCAAGGTAAATTTTTCCAGATATTATGCTAAAATATAAATACAAAATAGAATTATAATCGAATTTTTGCGTGTTGGAATTCAGTGTGTTGAATGTGAGATAACAAAATATTTCTAAGAAAATGTTAATTTGTTCGTTCGACTTGATAATAGTTTCTTCTTTTTGGACAATAAAGTCGACTTTTCGTACAAACATAATGTATGTACTGAAATTATGCGTATGTTTTATAATCTCTATAGGGAGAGCTTATGAGTTTGTAGCTTTGAAGTGGCGGCAAACTCAGAGGGGCAATGTAAGGTATCAAGAGCAACAAAAATTGTCATAGAACATGGTATCGCAAACCACGTTTGGTCGGTGAAAATCGCGAAAATACTTATTAAGGGTGTGACGTCGAGTGGGACAAAAAGACCAATAATAAGTAGAGGAAACATTTATTTGACATCATGCTGTCAAATTAATGTTTTTTATACCCGTTATTAGCCTTTTTGTCCCACTCGGCGTCACACCCTTCATAAGTATTTTTGCGATTTTTACCGACGAAACGTGGTTTGCAACAGCATGTTCTATGGCAATTTTTGTTCCTTTTGATGTCTTATATCACCCCTCTGATTTTGTCGACAATGTAACAACCTGAATAATATTAATTGGTAAAGTAAAACATGCGTAACATGCATTGCAATCAATTTTGTTGTCCCATGGGCATTCCCTGCACACGAGGGCTAATCAGACAGGGAATAACAATTTATCGTCAGATTCCGAACGGCAGCCTTCTTTATACTCATCGAGAAGTTGATACACTAATCCCTCGATGTGGGACTCCCTACGGTAGCAATTTTCTTCTGTGGTCATGTCACCGTTTTTGTTCAGTATTACAATGTTGGCATAGAAATACTGTCATTATTTTGCTCATCATGTGAAACAACACTTAAATCAGTATTCACCTCCGCATTTTCTTTTTTAATGGTTGATTCAGAAAAGCATCGCCAAACCGAAAGGGCAGTTCAGTCATACGATAACAATCCAAAACGACACAGGAACATATGTGAGCAAACGCCATCCGGAGCCGCTACGGGGAGTTGTTACGTCACAAACTTTTAAATCAATCCAGAACTCAGAAGCATGGAATCGCAATTCTGACAACATAAATGCGTTAGGGGTCGCACGTATACTCATAACACATTCCGACATATACATGTACGAGGTGCATGGACGGTCAAGTTGCTGTAGCAAACATGCAGTCCATGCGGAATCTCTAACGAATCCATACATGCCAGAATGTGTGCAATGACGTAAAATGTCGCATGACACACCTGGACGGCCATATACGATAAGCTAAATTGAAACAAAACTCATATGTAGATATTTATGATAAATGATAATTAGCACATTTCTGTGACATAAAAATTAAACTTAGATCCGATAGTTTTAACCACAGTTTCCCAACTTTTTTTGTCCCATCGCCCCCTTCTTCAGAAATTTTTTCTCCCATCGCCCCCCAACGCAATCTAACCCCATGAGATCCTATGTTATACCAGTAGCTTCTACCACCCCCTGGAACATTCTATCGCATCCCCCCCGGGGGAGTTAACACCCACGTTGGGAATCACTGGTTTAAAAGTAACCTGTCCGTAAGTAGAAGCGCGTACGTATCAAATTCGTTGCATTACAGATTATTATTCCCAATCATTGTTATCTACTTTGTTTTCCTTCAATAATATTCTTATAATCACTGTAATTCAAGCCAAATTAAAATTAACAACAATTAAAAACAATGATTTTAATAAGTTAAGAAAAAATAAAAAATATATATTTATTTCCCCCCATCCAGTAGAACTTGGATTACGTTTCAACTGTGTGTGGAATGATAATTTCTTATATTTAGATCGGTGATTCACAACTTGGGACTCGTGCCCCATGAGGTGGAAATTTGACTTTTAAGGGAGACAGTTTGAGAATGAGTTTCTCTCTTTTTTTTTTTGTTAATGTTTGGAACTTCTCAGAACTCCTACCATATTTAATCAGTTCGAATTTATACTTTTGAATCTTTTGATGACTTCTTTTCTTTTAATTTTTCTCGCAATGTATTCTTTGGAAAGGTTTTAACCAGGGGTTCCTAATTTTTTGCGTTTCACGGACAATTTGTGACAGTAAGATGAAATCCGTGAATCCCTGTGTGCCGAAAAAAAGAAGAGAAATGAAGGGCAGAGACCCAGTTACAAAATAATATTCTATACGTAGCAATGTAAAAAATAATAAGTTAATTGTTCCCTCATCCAAGCTGACGGACATCCCTGAAGTTTGTTCAAAGACCTCTGGTTAAGAACCACTGCATTTTTGACTAAGTATTTATTTATATATTTATTGACTTCCTCCACGTGGATAGGACTTTTTTTACTTTGTAAATAACAATAATTAAAAAAAAATGAGAAACAAGCAGAACTAGAGGGGGCGAAGTCCCCGTGTCGCAAAATTTAAGGATACAAAGCATTAAATAAATAAATAATATTGTCAATTTTTGAATTGGAATTTATGAACTGTGAATTTTCATGGGTGGGGGGGGGGGTCTTCTCCTGCCAAAACGCAATTAACGGCACTGACAGTGTAACATTGGTGGGAGGCTATGATGGAGCACGGCCAAAAAAAGGTTGGGAAACCACTGATGTAGACAAACACTATGTATCGTTTACCACATACATGGTGTCCCGTAAGAGCTAATGCGGCGTTTATCTAATCAACCATCCGTCGTAGAGGTGTCAATTTAAAAAATGTTTAAAAGACATTCAAAAATTAACCTTCACCAGTTCTGAAAGTGAAAATATAGTGCATCACAAAATAATAAATCTTAATTTCTGTACGGTTCCTTTGCCCATGACTTTCAATCAGAAAGTTGCTGCCCTATATCTCCTGAGGCCAACAGGAGAAAATCCATGTTTCCAAGTTTAATATTCAGCAAGATATTCGGTTCCGAATATCGGAGAAAAGTTTTGAAAGAACAGCAAGAACTAAGGGAAACGCCCCTCTCCCTCATTTTATGCTATCCTTTCCCAACTTTTCTCCGATTTTTGAACTTGAATATTAAAATTAGACACTTGGAATTGTCTTTGCTTGCCTCCCGGTGCAGAGGGACGGTCAGTGGTTGTTGAATGCGGAATTTATAGATCAATCATAGTTATTGCAACCCCCCCCCCCAATTGCTTAAATCTATAATTATGTTCCGAGTATACGATGTTGTTACATGGATGATTGTTGAAGATACTACTCAATTTACTTTTGTTGTCTGGTCGGAAGCGGCTCTATCTCACGTGTTATTTAATAAAATTGCCGGACACATCCATCCTTCGGGAACACTTCGATATCTTTCTAAGGCTGGGATTACACTCTAAAAGTTTCATAAAAGTTCATTTATAAAACTAGAAAAATACAACGATCGATACAAGGTGATCGATTGCATTTGCTAGAATGTTACCAATGCTCTTATTAGTTGCATATTTCAACTTTTATAAAAGTACTTTTATCAAAACTTTTATAGTGTAATCCCGGCCCAAGGGATTTGCAGTGGGGCGTGTCTGGTCCTTCAACATTTAATGTCTTTGCTGGCCTCAGAAGAGACAGGGCAACTACGTTCTAATTCAAAAACAGAGGACAGAGAGACCGTTTAAAAATTTAGATTTTTTTTATTCTGTTATTCTCTGTTTTTTTTCACTTAGCTCACTGTTTTTCCAGGATAGTTTCTGAACGCCTTTTGAACATTTTTTTTTTAAACTGGAGTCATACCTCTACGACAGATGGTTGATAAGATAAAGTCCGCATTAGCACTTACAGGAAACCCTGTATACAAGAAACATCGGTGAAATCGTCGAATTTTCAAAGACAACGCTACATGGGCACTGACGTGTCTCAATACCATGGAATTTGTAGATTTAAAATATCGTCGACTCTTTTCTCAAGTCGTTCCATAGGAGCTGTGTGTGTGCAGTATATATTCATCGAATTTTTGATACAAATTGCCTAGCGTTTTTGAACACGACAAGGCTACGGTTATATCAACAAAGGCGTCCCACAATCTCTAGCTATTCAGAAAGTGCAATGGATTGAAGATACTGGTCAACATGACAGTTTGACTCGAAGCCGATGGAGAATGTTTTAAGAAGCCTTGTTAGTATGGTATGTCACTTTCATACCCTGGTGTCACAAATGTGTGGGTTACTTTTTACTCATAGTAGATTTTTTTTTTCTTACCTCAAGGATTTAGTCCCTGACTTGGAGGATGGTGTAAAAGTTTTGAGTTAATACTACAGGGTAGGCAAAAAGTCCGTGTGTGTAGAAACTTTAAAAATCCATAAAAACCGGAACACCATCGAAATAAGAAATGGTTTGCAGGGTTAGCATCGCTAGGTCACGGGAATCTTTTTAAGACAGGAGAAAACAGTCGATAGGTGGCGCTGACCGACACAAAGAAAAGATACGCAAGTAACGAACAGAATGACTCCAAATCGTTTATTAAAGCACTATGCGTTCCACATGACCACCAGCACAGGTAATAACACATTGCAGGCGAGTCACAAATCCAGCAACGGCAGGGTGCAGCATGTCCACATACACGATTGATAACGGCGAATTGGTTGTGGATTAGAAGCACAAGTTCTTATAACCCTCTTATTTGCATATTTCCACCGAAGTCGCTCGTGCCAATGCCACCTATCGGCTGTTTTTTTTTCCCTGTTAAAAAAATTCCCGTGACCCATCAAGTCGTAACCCTGCAAACTTTTTTTTATTTCGGTTAATTTTCCGGTTTCTATTCATTTTTAAAGTTTCTACGGACATTTTGTCCACCCTGTATAATGAATATGAACTTTGGAGAGCGGAGGCGGGAGCTTCCATCAAAGTTCATCACCTAAAATTTAACTTTTGGGGGTTTTAATATGGATTTCAGGAGAAAGTACTTTCGAGATAAGTGTGATTTATTACATAAGAATTTAGCAATAAAATTCTGGAAAACATTGTGTGTGAAGACGAATATACACTGCTTCTAAATTTGAAAAAAAAAAGTAATGGTTTGTTGACATTTATGTTTTTAATGCATTTTTTGAGTATCAAAAATGACAAAACATTTTCAAAAATCCAAGACATGAATGCTCGAGCCTGAAAGGTTTACGTGAATATCAGCTTTCGTACAGTTTCTAAATTAAAGCAGGCCATCGAAGATATCTAGAAAATTTTTGATGAAGTCCTTTTAAAACGGTACCTAAAAACCTCTCCTATTACTCATATATTTCATAATACCGTGAAATTTGTATTTACGCTAAGAAATGCGGACGAGAGGTGCATGGGTTATTTAGTAGTATCAGCGAAATTTTTATTAAACAGTCAGAATCATTTTTAATCAGAAGTATCTGCAGAGAGGAAAACAGGGCGTGATAGCCCAGGTCGATAAGATACTCACATAAAGTACCAAATAATGCTTAGAGGTGTCGCGAGTTCGATACCCGGTTCGTCCTTGTCAGAAAACTTTCCTGACACAGGGTTATACAACAAAAAGGGTGACATGACCACGGAAAAATATTGCTACCGCAGGGAGTCCACCATCGAGGGGTTAGTGCATCAACCTCTCACAGAGTGAAAAAAAGCTGCCGTTCGGAATCGGCAATAAAATGTAGATCCCAGTCTAATTAGTCCTTAGTGTGCAGAAAATGGCTGTGGTGTGACGTAAATGATGAGAGGAAAATAGTTGAAAATAACCATCATGTCAAATAGACTTGAAAATTATCTAAAAATAAATTAATATCTACAAAATTGTTACGTAAACAGAAGAAAGTAATTTCCAAAGAATAGCATTCTAATCCTTTGATTATTATTCCGTAAATGAAATATAAAACAATTATTCTGCAATCATTTTAAAACCTATATTATCAACTCCTAGTAAAACCTATTATCAACTACTTCAAGGAGCGACATACATATTATTTCAACCATTTTTTTTCTTATGTGTGATGCTCGTACAATTTATTTTAAAATTGAAATATTCATACTGTTTTTTGTGCTAAACGAATATTTGCTATGGCATTTTTTATGGTTAGCCGTTATAAACAATGGTATTTGCTTTAGGTGTGTCGTAAGCTTGATGAAGTAATTTCGTAAAGAATAAAATAATTTATATGAAGCACAGAATATACAGTTTAGTAAATATACACATTGGAATCTTTCTAGAGATAAAAAAAAATAACATTAATGCAAATATGACACAATCCTATATATATATATATATATATTATTTCTTCTAAAAACAAAAACGCATAACAAACAAAAATTGTGTATAATTCACTTAATTTTAAGAATTAGATTTCTCTTCTCATTTTATAAATTTCATGCAAATAATTCACTGAAAGAATTAACAAATATTTAAATTTTAATTAATATACACTTCATTCATGATGTTTGCATAGGGATGCAAAAAATATTCCAAATTCCACGCAAAAAAAAAGGAAATTTCGCATTTTGTTCTTTCCCTTATTTATTCATTTTAGAAAAAAAATTATAGCAAATATAATTACACGAAAATTGAAAGGGGAAATTCCACATTTGCATGGAGTTTACCCTGTGGAGTTTTTATGTAAATTTACATACTTGACGGTAAGAGCAACAGAAAAATATAATCATGTTTACTGGATATATATATATATATTTTTTTTTTTTTGTGAGTAAAATAAATATTTTTCACCACACAAACCACCTTGCTGAAATATAATGAAATGGGATATAAAAGTCACAAAATTGTAATAGAAGATACAAAAATTATCTTGAGGAATGTGTGAGAAAACTGCACATTCATGCATATCTTTTCATTCCAAGGTAAGCGTTACCTACAGATTTGTAACGTTTATCTTGGTACTTCAGTTAGTATGCTGTTTACATATGTCAGATTCAAACATCACATTCGGGTAAAACAAACAAACTGAACTGAACGAACCGAGTACGACAACGCTCTGTCACACCAGCTCATTGCTCTAGAGGGCGTGCCGGGGAAAAAATCTCCAGAATGCAGTCCGGTAGGGAAAGCAAGGCAACAGAGAGGGAAAAAAAAGTAGAAAGAAAAAGAAGAGAGAGAGAAAAAAATAATAACAACACAAAACTAGGCATAATAATAATAATAATACTAATACAAAACAGCCCAACTATAGAACTATGTAACAGATATAATAAAATATTTACAACAGCAACAGCCGTGTGGTGCATTTAGGCATGTACAGCGGCGGAAGAGCCATGTAGACACAGATAGTGAACACAAAGCTGCCAAGAAAAGAGTTGAAATGCGTGCGAAAGTAGAGCCGTTGGTGAATGGTGGAAGGGGTTGATAAATTCCGAGGAAATAGTCCAGGCTCCACGTGCAGGGCCCTCATCTCGGCCTGACTTGTTGTTGTCATTTCGCTGAAGCAGAGCCACCTTGCCCGACTACATGAGCGTTGATACCATCTTTTTTTGTCTGAGGCCGGTCGTGGATCCTGGAGCCCAACTAGGTTTGATGGATATTATGGCCGTTTTATGGACTTCGATTAGGCTTCTTGCGGTCCAGCCTGTTGGGGTGAGATGCACCCTTGCCTCCTTTCTGACGAGTGGGCCTTTGGCCTCATTTATTCATACAGACCACGAGCTCCGTGAGCAACGTCAGTATTGAGTATCCAAGCTAGGCTATGTAAGCAAACAAACTCATCAAATCATTTTTATTCGTTAATTTCGGCATACGAAATGCGCAGCAAAGTTATTTCATTTAATTTAAATTTGTCTTTTTTTCTTCAAAAATCAATTTATGTAAAAGCATCATATTATGAATATTGATCTCGTTCAAAACATTTTCACAATTGAAAGTTTTTGTTTAAGACCAACGGTTGAGAAGAAAAACATCTGGGTAAGGACTTTCTGTACCCGCTCTACAGCAAGGGTCTTGAAAATTTCAAACATTGCGACCCAAAATAAAGATAATTTCGTGAAGTTCGTGGGCCAACAAGACCCAACGATTCAAACAGGGGAACCCTATAATATTTGAGAATTTTATTTTCCCTTCCGGATTGTTTTTATATTTTATATATAAATATCAATTTTCATTCATTCTGAAATTATTTTTACGCAAAATATAAACCTTCACTACTTCTGGAATTTCTCTCCACACTGATCCATTATTCGATACAGTACTGTAACTAGCCATTCCTGTGCAAGAATTTGCATTTTGGCCCCTTCTGACACCTGCCTAGTTACGACACTGATTCCGTAAGTACGAATTTCCAATTTCCATCCATTCTGAAATAATTTGAATATGGATTATGTGTGTGTATGGATCTTCATTTATTCTGATGCGAATTTTTCATTGAATATGGATCTTAATTAAATCTTAAATTATTTTGTCATTGAATATGGATCTCCAATAATTCTGAAATTATTTTTCATTCCAAGAAATTTTATTTTTTAATTCTGAAATTATTTTCCATTTCTGGGAAATATAATTTTTTTAGTCTGAAGTTATGTTTCATGGAATATATATAAGACCTTCATTAATTCTTAAATTGTTCTTCATTGAATATAGATCTTCATTAATTGTGATGGGACTTTTTCATTGAAAATGGATATCATTAATTCTAAAAATAAATATTTCAATAATTCTCATCGTTCTCCCATTAAATTAGTTCTGGAAGATTTTCTAAGAGTAGTTTTGAGATTACTTCTTTCACCAATTCTGAAATGCCATCCTACATTGAGAATTTTTTCCAGCGTTTCTATGAATTATATAACTTTTAAGCCTTTTCGTCGGTGGACTACTGCAAAAAAAAAAAAAAAAATTGAGAGCCACATCGTGGCCCGCGGGCTATACGTTGAAAGCCCCCTACTGTAGCGTATAGTAAGAATTTAACCTAGGTAAAAATTTACTTACATCAATATATTATCCTAATATGTTGGGTTTTATCATGAGCCATTCCAGATTTTCAAAAGACAAGATGCCTGGATCGTTTTTCTGAGTACCCATCTCATAAAGAAATGTGATAGAGAGCAGGATAACGGATGAGATATAAATAGGAGTAAATGTATAGTAATAACAAAAAATAATATCAAGGAAGCTATACACAGAAAGGGCGAAAGGGTCTCCATAAATCAGGAAAGCGTAAGCGCCATATTTTCATTTTGGAAGATAACTCGGAACTTTGAAAGGCAGCATACAGCCTACTTTGTCTAATAATTTCTTATTTTGGTTATACGGATCGAAAATAATGTTACGTGAAAAAGAAATGATACAGAATAAAAAATAAAAAAAATCCCACGAACCTATCTTATCAAGATAAATATCTATGCTGTGTGTTTCGGTAGAAGGAAAAAAGAAAAAGACGAATATTTATATCATTCTTGATACTAGTGCATAGTATCATTGTACGGTATTTTCGCCTATATTTTCCATGTTACATATTTCTTTTTCCTATACATATTTAAATTGATGATACTATACCTGATGGAGATATATGACTATTATATGTTATCTTATGAATTATACTTTCCGCTTTTGAACAAAATGATCGCAATAACCTACTGTACAGAATTTATACTGCTCTATCAGCTCTGTCAAAAATGTATCTTCCTCATCGTTTTTTAATCAGTCTTAGGTGTTTTCAAATTTTTACGGTTTAAGTAAATATTATAGTAAGCCACGATTATATATATAGTGAAGCCGGTGCACAGAAAATCCTTCCTACCTGAAATAATTTCATCAATGCAACTTAGATAATGGTGCGTAAAGGGATTAGCATTTCCTTAGTTCATTAGATAGTTCCATCGCCTCCTTCATCAGAAATTTTTTCCTCTCATCGCCCCTCAACTCAAGTAAACCCATAGGATCCAATGTTGAATTAGTAGGTTCTATCGCCCCCTTGGACCATTCCATCGCGCACCAGGGGGCGATATTGCCCACTTTTGGAAACACTGAGTTAGAGGGTAAGGAGAATTGAAGTGATCGTATAAAAAACAGTGTGTGCCGTACAGGATGTCCGATAAATTTTTAAGTTATTTTAAAAAACCATTTAGAAAAAAAGAAAGAAATTGTATATTTGAATGTCGTTTGCGAAAATGTTATTCTTACGAAAGGCCATCTCTTTTGATGCAGAAGAAAAAGTTCCCGACAGGGGTCACTGGATCTGGACTTTTTTTCAATCCATTCTGTGTCCGAAACGTTCGTAAAACCTCAGCTGGGGACTCGTTGCTGAAGTAACACAACTTCACCAATAGTGCTTCATCCATGGCCGACATCGTAATAAAAAAATAAAAAAACTTATGTAAAAGCACCAATAACAGGAAAAATTCAGAAATGAACCTTTTAATCGAACAGCCTGCATTCTAAAAGATATAGATTTGCATATTTCCATTTACTGTTGTATTTGCGGTGCAGCGCCGTCAGAGAACAAAAATTTAGCATGAGCAAAAATAGATGGTACATAACAAAATTACGCATTCTATGTCGGAAAATGTTTCTTTAGGTGTGTTTTAGGACCTTTAAAACTCTGTTGCTATAGTTCGGAAGCTCTCAGTATTCACAAAAAAGAAAAATAAAGGTGAAAAAAATCAATTTCTAAAAGATAGAGAAAATTCATGGTAAGTCGTTATTAAAACTTTTATCAGTCTTCAAAATACAAAAATAGATCCAAATATTCTATTGTTTTCACTAATGACTAATCAAAACGATAAAATATGATTCTGATCTAATAATAACATTTAAGAGTCCATGCACTTTCAACAGCAAGAAACTTAATTATTTTATTTAACTTTATTTATTAAACTTTATTTCCGAGAGAAAAGTATATTTCTTAATTTTTTCTAGATCTGACATCCCAAAATAAAAATGAATAAATAAATAAATAAAATCGATGAAAAATCGATGTAGGGATAGAAAATTTACATTCTGAGAGAGAGAACAGAAAGAATCATCGAGGAGGAAAAAAGTCTTTGGTATTTACTGGTTTGAAAATGATCAATGACGTTTAAAACTCGACATTACTTTTCATTCCGTTTCTTTTTTTCTTTTACTTGTGTTATCTTGGGAATCTCTTCAGATGTACTTTTAAGATCAAAATGTGGAAGAAGAATAAAAAAACATAGATAAGAATACGATGAATTTTTTTTTTCCTGGGTTGTGTGTGTTTCCATGAGTAAGTGGATATCAATCACGATGATACTGAACATACGAAGAAACTCAATTACGTTCTATTCGTGGACGGCAGAAAAAGAGGCGCAGAGAGAAGTAAAAACTGGGATGGGGAGTAAAAAGCAAAAGAGAGAACAACATGGAATGGAAAAAATTGGATAAAAACAAGTTTGCATGTTAGTGAAACAAAAATAATGAAACTCTAACATCCCTGTTTTGAAGAGCTAAATTAATGGTTCGTTTGTGTATCATAAGCTCATTCATTTTCCTTGTCTTGAAACATCCATTTTTAGGTTATTTTGATCAAACATTGAGAATGTTCTCAGAGCTGAAAATCAAAGATATAATTTTTTCAATTTATTATTAAAAATATTGAACTTATACTGAGTTCAAAGAAGCGTTTCACTTTGAAAATACTGATGTTTTACCGATTTAAGGATACCTACCTAGTAAAATAGATCAAAATATGGGCTACGGTCTAGGTAAAGGCTACTTGTTGAATGAGCTAGTATATGGTCCTGCAACAAAGGCATGAAATTATCACATTGTGGTGAAGGAGAAGGTCTTGCACATCTTATTAGCACTAGACAGAGGGATGTTTCGAGGGAGGGGGCCCTAACTAGATGAGTGTTGTTAGCGAGAAGGCTGACCGTGTTTTTTTTTTGTTTATTTCTCCAAATACGATATGGGTGACCTATATTTAGACCACCAATTCGAAAAATACGATTTTTACAACTTTTATTAATTATTAATTATATATTATTATTTATTTGCTAATTACTTTATTAATTAGCAAACAGATAATAATGAAATTATTTATTTAATTTCATTATCATCTGTTAATTTTATTATTTTGTTAATTTCATTATTATCCTTTAATGTATTATAAAATGCAGGGAATATTTTAAAGATTTTTTTTCCATCCTATCTCTTCATCCATAAATTCTTTATTGTATTAACGTATAAAAAATCTTGAAAAGGAGGTACATATAGCCGGCCTAGACTT
This sequence comes from Pholcus phalangioides, assembly GCF_987345545.1. Taxonomy (NCBI): domain Eukaryota; kingdom Metazoa; phylum Arthropoda; class Arachnida; order Araneae; family Pholcidae; genus Pholcus; species Pholcus phalangioides. Next base: position 23,185,584 of record NW_028301628.1, read on the forward strand.
CACGTAGTTTATACTTGGAACTTCTCCTCTATTCATGCTTTTCCTATACTACGAGACATGGAACTGACCAGAGCCTGTGAAAATGTGTCAGTGGTTGAATAACTCGTTGAAAACTGTTAATAAATCGGGCAGTGGATGACTTGAGTAGTCCTTTCTCCATTGTGTCCGAAGGTGCTTGTTCTATAATTCGATTTCGAGTGTTGAAGTGGCCGTCGAGCAGTTGTTCTACTAGTGCACGATATGACAGAGTTCTTTAATCTCGTGTCCAGAATCGCGGACACCGTTTATTTCCAGAATCAGAGAAGGCAGATCATATGACAACTGTGATTTATGCTTCAGTTTATCCATTTGTATCGCTCCTCTTTAAAAATATTGCTCAACTTCATAACTCCGATACAATCAGCACACAGGCGGAAAGTATCACCATTCATCAATAGCGAAACTGGTTTCTATGCAACAGTACAACATCGAATTTGGCAGCATTTGCAGAAGAAAAAATAGCAAAACTGTCAATTATTTTGAATTTGAAGACCCCCAGTGGACACAATCACCACTTTGTAGATTATCTGATATTTCGCGATGAAGAAAGATCTAAAAAGTTTCAAAAATGCCAAAAGAAATCTCATAAATTACGACTGAGCCACCAGCATTTCGTTGACTTCTAATCAGGGCCGTATCATCTCCTTGTTAAAAAAATCTCGCCACAGTAAGCGACAGACCCCTAAGACGGTACAAATATTCCATCATTACGCTTCACTTACAATTTGGAATATAGGTGACAGGCCCAACTTCACGTACATCACTAAATACGCATGAAAGCGATTAATTTCACGTGCACACTTCCGCCCAAATCGATTTCCCTGAAAAGGAATAACACAGTATTAAATTCCTTAATTTCATAATCAGTTAGTGGTACTTGGAGAGGTTTTGGGGGGGGGGGGCATGAGCTTAAATCCTTAAACCACTACTTATTATTTACATTTTATTTCATGCTCAGTATTATACATGGTGATTCCGATAATTCCAATTGTCCCATTTTAGTGGCAAACCGTTGGTTCAAGATTCATACTTCCAATTTGTAAAAAGTATCCAAATACCGTGTAGAACTCAGATACGTTATTCATGGTGGAAGAGGTTCTATAGTTTCGCTTTCGAAAAAAATAAAATAAAATACAAACTCCGTAACCAAATAAATAAACTCCATAAGCTTTTCTAAGTGCAGTATTCGTAGAGATGTTTGAATTCAAAAAATCGGTGGAAAGTTGTGAACTAACGGACAACGCTATTTCTCTCATTTATGCTGTTCTTTCCCAACTTTTCACCGTTTTTGATTTCAAATATATCTGCGAATATTGCACTTAGAGACATTTTGGCCTAAGGATAGATAGGGAAACAACCTTCTAATTGGGTTTTTGAAAAAAAAGGCTGTCTTATAAAAAGTTATTTTTTTATATTTTAACAACAATAAACTTCTTGCACCAACAGCAGTAAAGTTATGGATAGGGTGACTAGCGATAATTTAACTGACGATTGGCCCTGTCGATCATTAACCACAGCGATTTCACCCTTGAGATGTTTTGTGAGTAACTCCTTGCCTGTGACTCTGTTGTCCCAAAAGTAACTGTGTTCTTTCAAAACCTAGCACACACAGCTCCGGTATACCAGCATGGGTAATTTACTATCGAATTAGTTGCTCCGGACGTTTACACATTTTGTACCTTACCGAGTACATATGTATATTTCTGAGCAAATTTTAGTGTTGCCATATATTTTTGAAGCTATGAAAGAAAAGTGTAATGATTTGATATTGGTACCATTTTCTAGGTCTGTTGCTCTCTGTGGCGAGACTGTTTCAACTGGGAGATCAGCGTGTATCCACGCCTCAAAGTTGGGAACCTCAGGAAACCAAGTGGGCTACCGCAGTGCTGCCAGAGGAGTTCGAGCCCGAGCCCTCGTGACGCGAGTCCGTCACTCTGAATACAAGACCGCAAAGCGGCAAATATTCACCTGCAATCTCCTAATGGTCAAATATCCCCGATACTGTAATGGCAGAAAGAGTTCGACTTGAACTTAAAATACCCGGCAGATACCCACATTGCTATTCCTTATGGAACCTTTAACGAAAGAAAAAATGCTCAAGTAAACAGTTGAATGTGTATATAACCGGGTGAAGTCCAATTCCTAACAATCACTATGCAGTGACATTCTTTGCTCAGCGCGACGCCCCCCAGGAAACTCGTTCAGGATCAGAGGAGCAGCAGCAACACACATACACTTCACGAAACACTATTTAATGGCGAAACTGCTCCCCGTGTTGATATCGTAATTAAATCCGTATCGATTAAATATTCTATTGATCTGTCCCGTAGTTTACAAAAGTGATAACAATACCTGAATGATGACATTTTCCGTGATTCTAAAAAGTGACTTCGGCTGTATTTTCAAATATGGCCACACATATCTGAAGTATTATGCATACGAACGTCATTTAAGACATTTAATTGGTTTCGTCAAATTGAACAAAGTTAAATTGCATACTTGTAATTAAAATTTTAATCGAATAATAGCAAGATCGATCGAGTCGATTAAATCAACTAAAATTTTAGCTGTGATTACCAACTGATCCGATTAATCGATTAATTGGACCAGCATTAATTGCTACATACTGGATAATATTTTGCATGGTGGTTTATGGCTTCCATTTTAATGGTAAAGGGGTGGATGGAACACAAAAGTTTAAGAACCCCTCGTTTAGAGAAAGAATTTCGAACCAGATATAAAGATATGCGTCAGCCACATGGGTCATGAGCCTCAAATTAGCGTAGTTAAATTGAAAACCGTATCTAACGTCCATGTACCGCTACGAAAGTTTGCAGATTTGCATACCTACTGGAATTATCATGTATACTAATGGACAATAATACAATTTATTACTAGCCGAAACTAAAAGTAATTAATGATAAAAGAAAATAACAGTTACTAATTGAATGAATTTTAACACAAAAATATAGAAAAAAAACATATTTTAATGGGTAATTACTTAGCGTTATGATGACATTTTTAACATTGAATCAATACTACATGGAATGCTTATGAATTACAATTATTTACTAGAATTAATTAATTTTTTTTCACTCTCTCTCTCTAAACGGCGCAACGTAATTCTCTAAATCTTCCACAAAACCTTTTGGAAACAAATCTGCTAAGTAAATATTTAAAATAATAAAAATAATCTATTGATGATGACTTTATTACGAAGATGTTTCATAATCTCTTTTAATTATTATCTTAACTAATTTCTTTTTACTTGACAAAACAACAAGAACTTCGATTTTAATAAATTAATTGTTTATCCGTGTACTCTCAGGATATGAGTTGTTAGAAAACGGTAAAATGTGGATTTTCTCACGATTATAAACACAAACAAAGAATTTCATTTATTCACATTTTATTTTTAAATTTACTTCCTATAATATTCAATTGATAATTTACTTCGAATAATAATAAAACTATTTATCGATGTGGATGTTGTTTCAGAAATAATTAAAAATGCAATGGCTGAATCGAAGGAAAAATGCTTTTTTTAAAAGAAAAAATATATATTTCAATATTACGGTACTTTCTGAAAACATTTTTTTGAAATTATATATTAACAAACATTATTTACTATATATAAAGAAACATTACTTACTATATATAAACAAACATTATTTACTATATATAAAGAAACATTATTTACTATATATAATTTATTATATATAGTATTTATTATAATTATTTATTATAAAATTATCTTTTGCGGGAAACTTTTTTTAAACTGCTTTTAGGAACTTTCTAAAAATTTTTAAATATTTAGATGGGCTTGGCGACAATTTCGTGGTATTTTTTATCGAAAATTATCCGAATTTACCTACGGGCATTATTATCCTTCTGAACGAAAATCTGGAGATATGCGTTAAAGCGCCCACCAATACAGATGATTGTACTGATAGGTGTTTGTGTGCTAAATAAAATTTATAAATCGGGATATTCCTTACAGAAATGAAATATCGTTATCATTTTACCGAATATAACGTCAGAAGAAAATATTTTCAATGTTGCATATATTCTTAAATCATACAAAACATTCAAATTTCTAGAAATTATTCAAAACAATATTTTCATTGAACATCGAACCAAATTAGCGAAATATACAAAATAAATGATATATTTGTGATTAAAAAAGAATCATGTAAATCAATAGATCTATATACTGTACTCACATTTAATGAACTCAATTTGTAAATCATGAAATTCACTGAAAATGTATGAGCTTGAACAATCATAAAAATTTATAGTTTTTCAAGTAAAAGACAGGCATTTATTTGCATTGAGAAATATCGTATTTGCCTTATTAAGACTAATTTGCAATTAATATTTCAGCTCAATCACTTGGTAACAAATATCTAAATATTTTTATTTATGGATAATTTTCGAAACATTAAAAAAAATAATAATAGTTAAAAAATAGAAAGTCTTGGAGAATGAATATCGAATTATTCATAGAAATTATATTCAAATGGAATAAAATTTCAATTTATCAGGCAAAAGTTAAATAATATATATTTAAGAGAAGTGCATAGTGTACGATAACTAAATAAATCCCCATTTATCTGCTTATATAAATCATAAGCTTTTCATATTTGCTATCTATATTTGATATAAATTTTAAATATTAATTTTCCATTCAATATACAGTAGCTTTGACGAAAAATGTTTGTGTAAGAAATTATTTTTTGAATTTAATGAATTTTGAATGTGTATTCTCTCCGTTTAATGTCTCTACAGAATTATATAGGGGTTTCTCATGCATTGTATGTTTTATGATTTGAAATACGAAAAATAAATATTATATCATCTTGCTCAATCATTGAAAATACATATCAATTCAATAATTTTTTGTTTTAAATTCCGGCAGTTATTATATTCATCATTGAAATTAATTAGTGTTTTTTTTTTCTTTTGGAGTTATAATATTAACTTGAGAGCGTCTATGTTTAATATACAGTGTGTAAAATAAATTCGTAAATAGTTTGAAAATTCATAAAAATTGAAGGAATTTGTATATTTTAACGCAGTTTGCGAAAAAAAATACGATTATCCTTCGCTTTACGAGATTTCATTATAAAGCTATTTAGAGAAGTTGATTTAAAAAACCACGACCCGCAAAGTTTAGTCTTCAGTGTGATTTTAGCCCTGAAAATGGACTTGAAAATTATAGATACGACATAACTAAAATAACAAAATCCATTGGATTTATTGATGTAGATGAAGCAAATATGGAAGAAACGCTCAAATCTATGCCACCAGATCGTACTAAGATCAACTTGTGGTAACACACCGACAATGCCATCAGAACTTTAATCAAAGAAAATGATCCTAGTGAATCTAGAACTGTTACATTTGCGAGATATTCATAATTCTCTAGCTTTGCTTCAAAAGTTTTCACAGAGACGCTTTTCAGTTGAATCTTGACTACTTACATTGAAAATGTTATCAGGCCCCTATCACACCACAAAGAAAACATCCACATTCATTAGAATCAATTAGAACTAATGAAGACAAAGAGAAAAGTAAAACGTATTAAATAAATTTATTCCTATTGCCCAAATTGACGAGATTTAAGTTTGAATATTAATATTTAATTTATTCTCATTCAGGAATAAAATTATTTTGCTGCTGGAAAAGTTGGGTTCATTTTTTTCCTGTACTTTTCTGAAGAAAACTCTTTAACCTTATCTTCCCCATGTTAAATTCAACTCACTTCACGTGATTTCGTCTTACGCGATCATTTTGTGCAACCAGACAATCGTTTAAAGCGAGAAAGTTGTAAGAGCGCCTGTATTCTTACAAATTGTTGGTGCTGTTGTTGTTCTTTTACAGAAAAATATTTAATTAAAAAATTGTTGATAGATGGAGCTGTAGGAAAGCAAATCCTTACAGATATGGAAATGATCTATTTAAAATGCAGGGTGCACGATTTACAGCTCGTTTCTGAATTTTCCTGTTATTAGTGCTTACATAAGACAATTGTGAGATAGCATTGGTTTATAATTCATTTGTGGTGAAGTTGTTTCACCTCAGCCACGAACCACCGGCTGAAGCTTTGCGAACGTTTCGTATACAGAAGAGTTTGAAGTAAGGTTCGCCCACAATCACTCCTGCCGGACTGGTTTAGACCGTCCATTGGCGACAAATATTTGAACATATTTTTTTATGCCAAGAAATATATATTCCCGTGAGAGTATTTTTTTACAAATCGCATTCAAGTATTTATCCAATTTTTGTGATTTTTTTTAAAAACTATTTACGAACTAAAGGAACATCCTGTAAAATGCAAATAATTGATAATTAGGACAGAATCTAGGGAAAATATGGATATTTGATAACTTATGTATGAAGTTACTGTTGATATTTTCCCGTATCTCGTAGCATCTTTTCATTTTTCCGTATGTAATTCTGGGAAAAGTCTGAAATCCTGTTTGTTTGGTATCCGGAGGAAAGATGAACAGGAAAGGAAACTTCAAATAAGTCTGAGAGATGAGAAGGACGTATAAGGGAATAACAAAACGGAATAAGCCTGGAATGTGAGTGATGGACAGATATACATGCGAGGTATCGTACAGTCCTTTTATCAATCCATTCTTATTCTATTGAGGAATAGATGAAAAAAAAATGTTATATCATGTAGAGTAGGCATGATAAAACGCAAGTAGAATTCGGCTAGATTGAGTGCGTTTTCTAATCCATTTCAGGGAGGGGGGATGTTTGAAATTCAATCTGTGTCCTGAATAGTAAAGTTTTGTAATCTTACAGGGATATTCATGAGTTGGAATACGTTTTATTACATGCATGGTAATTTTTTTTTTTTACGAAAATATAAGATTATAAATGAAATGCAATTTTTTTGTGTACATATAGGGACGAAACTAGAGGGTACTGCAGGTGGAACTACCATGGGCGGCAATATCGAGATGACAAAAAAATAAAAATCATTAAAAAGCATGATTTTCACACTAAAACATACCACTACTTAACCGTATATGCATCATTTCTCTGAATGAGAAATCTCTCTCTAAAAATGAGGTCCATGTCCCTTATTTTGGACTTCCAAAGCTTGTTATTGCAAAAATGTCGGGGGAACGGATGGTAGTTTCAGTCATTCTATGGCTTGCCATCATCAGAAACATTTGTGCTTGTCTTTTACAATGTCGGGGGTTCCGCTTGAGAATGACCTCCTCATTGTTCCTTATATTCTCTCTTTTTGTTCTTATCTTTATTTGTATAATGTTTCCACTTATGTGTAGACAGCTGCCTTGGGCGCTATACTCTGGCTTCGGAAAAGAAGAAAATTTTATTCGGAGTTTTCTTGGTATATTTTTGCTTTGAATTTGAATTGTTTCCCATTTAACGGATATGTGGTATAACCAATGTTTTCTTTTAATTTTTGTTTGAAATTCCATTCTAGGGTGAAATATCTGATCAGTAATCAAAATCAAAAGTACAAATTAGGTTTTGCAATTTCACATATTTTACTTTTGGAGACATTTTTTTAGAATAAAAAGCTTGATTTTCTTTTTGCATGCAAACATTGGATTAAGTGCTCCGAAAACAAGTATTTTCCTTGTAGTATTTCGCTTAAAATACTTTAGCACCATTACGTGTTTCAATATTTCATTATTTTGAGTACAACCAATCGAAGAAATAGTAAATATCAGAAACACTGAAAAAAATTAATTAGAAAAAGTAATTTTGGCTTTAAATTTCAGAGAATTGCAAGAAAAAAAAACCAGAGTAATCGCCTTAAAATGATTTTAAAATTACAGAACGTTATTATTATTTGTTTTTAAATTCTCAGCATGTGCAGAACTACATTTTTCACATGGATCGCAAAGAATTTTTAAAAAATATGCATCAGTTTTTAAGAAAATATTTTTTTCTTGTTAAATTCGTTATATGAACTATTGTGCGTCGGGGAACATGGGTTTGGGATTTTTAGTGCAATTAGGCATAGGCACCTTTCAGAAAAACCTACTTTTTTTTCGAAAGATGCTTGGAGTTCCTTCGACGACGAGCATAAGGTCCATTCCACTCTTACATAAATTCCATCCCTTATTATATTTCTCTTGAAATAATTTCGTTTTTGTGTATATATATTTTGTCATTCGAAAAGCTATTTTAGCTATTTCTAGATTCTCTATCTTCATATCTCTAGATATTTCATTGTGCAATTTTTGTTCCTACTATAGTAACAACAATAATTTATTCATTTAGGAAAGAGCCCCAGAATTTGTAAAAAAATTTGCATTGCAAATAAATACGTAGTTTTAAGGCAACATCGAAGAGAAAAAAAAATACGAAGTTGAGTACAAAGAGAAAAAAGAATAATTAAACCAAAGGTTGCAAAGTGCGTAGGGAGAGGGGAAAAGTATATTGTTTGCAAAAAAGACTGACTGTAAGCTAATTAAAACAAAAAGAATATGTCACATGAAATAATATGACAAATATACAATTACAAAAAAAACATAGAAATTATGAATCAAAATACAAATATTTATACATCAACATTTAAAAAAGTCAGAAGTATTTTAATTGTTTACAAAAAAAAAATACATATATATATATATATATATATATATATATATATAATTTTCTCTCTCTAGTATTCTCAGCTTATGAGAGAAAAATCAAGGTGGTTTCAAAATAGTCATCGCGTTAAGAAGATCTAAAAATGTAATGATCTTTTGTGGTTCATTTTCCATCAAATATGCCACCTCTAAAATCGAGATATATTGAACATTGAGCGATGGCAATCTTATTCCCTTTAATGATTCACAAGAGCAAAAACATGTAAAAAAATCATATAATACGTGTTTACAACAAAAAATACAGGAATCTCTGAAGGGATTAGAGTTTCAGATCAAATTTAGCCTTGCATGTAGTAAAGTTCTGATATAGCGGGAACTGTATACAGAATTCAAGTAAAATTGTTCCTACTATATACAGTATATATTTAAAATATATTTATTTATTTTAATATATATATATAATCATATATAGCAGAACGTCGGGGGATCGAGCATCTATTTAGGCTATGAAGGCCAAAGAATGCTCTCAGAAACGTTCTGTGTTAAGTCTATGTCAGGGTGTTCCCCCCACCCTCCTCCCTGATGAGAGCCCTAGACATTAGCTATGACTTTTTCATTTTTGAATTCTTTTCTGAATTTTTCATTTTTGAATTCTTCGATTAAAGGAGTATAATTAGTACTGTGGTGGGGAAGTTTTTGTTTATCATAGTGTTTCATAGTCCAAAGAAGGAGAGGATAGATACTGATATAATAATTATGATGTCTCCTACACGGTTAGTTAAAATTGTTAAGGTTCCCTGCGTTCTTTTTGAAATTTTCATTGTTAACATATTTTGTTTTCTCTTTCCAGTTCACATAATTAATTTTTTTTCTGTTTTGAAATAAAAAATTATACGGGGTGTTTATAAAAAAACTACCCCGACATATGGGTCCCTAACTATCATACCATTCACAGAAACTGAATGAAATTTTGGCATAAGGTATTTTGAGGTATGCGCTCAAGAATGATATGGAAAACAACAGTGCCACTCTAACAGTTACGGTTACAGTGAGAAATTTCGAAAATATCAAATGGCAACACCAAGTTTTTTGTGTTGGAATGCGATCTCCATACTGAAACACACTAAATAGCGTTGGAATGACACCTGTAGCACGAAAATCCCCGGAGCTAGGCAAGGAAAAAGGACTTTGCCGTGCACCAGAGCATTAATGTTCGTTTCATTCGTCACACCGTTTCTTCGGCTGAGATCCCAGCCTGATTAGTCCTCCACAAGGTCATGTGGAAAATTTGTGAAACAAAATAAAATGCTTTATTTTATGCTGCTTCTCTGTCCTTATTGGTTGTCCTCACTTTTAGCCTATCTACCGCCGGTGATTTTCATGCTACAGTTGCCGTTCGAACACTATTTAGGATTTTTCACGATGGAGATCATCCCAATACAAAAAACTTGGTGTTGCCATTTGATATTTTCGAAATTTTCTCACTGTAACCGTAACTGTTAGAGTGACACTGTTGTTTTCCATATCATTCTTGAGCGCATACATCAAAATACCTTATGCCAAAATTTCATTCAGTTTCTGTGAATGGTATGATGGTTAGGGGACCATATGTCGGGATAGTTTTTTTATAATCACCCTGTATTTTAACAATGTTTTTCCCTACACTGCATATTACTGCTGGCTATGGTGCTGGTATTGGTGAGTTTCGACAAAAATTTTCATAATATACATTTTTCTATATATATATATATATAGAAAAATGTATATTATGATATTTACATTATATTTATATATATTTTTATATATAATAAGTTAATGTATTAAATTACTTATTTATTTACATTTATTTATTTATTTTTAAATACTATACAATTCAACCATTGAATTCTAAGGTGGAAATAATTTTCACAGAGTAATTTCCTTTCTTTGGAACATCCTTCAGTGCAGGAAATTGCGCTATTTCCTGCGGTAAACAAAGCAATAAAAGACGGCGATAAAGAAATAAGAATCTCTCTCTTTAAGATGTATATATATACGTGTGTATTACTTTTACAAAATAAAAAAAAGCTGGCTATTGTCTCGTTTAAAGGAACTGAAGAAGAAATCAGTGAATCTAACGTCTTTTTTCCTCTCTGTATGTGTATGTGTTCCTCTGAGGAACAATCTGTAGTCCCAAAGCATTTATTCCACTAGGAAATGCGACAGATTTTTTTGTTTTTTAACCACCCTTTTCCTTTGGAATCCCAAGTCTAAACTGAATCTTGAAGCTGGAAAGCCTCTCTTTGGAATACACGATACGCATTCTCCAAAAAGAGAGGAGAATCTCCATTCCGTTCCTATACATTTACTAAAGTAGTACTTGGTGGTGGTCTTTGCGGGATGGTGGGTCTGGTGGTGCTGGTGGGAAAACGTGAAAAAAGGAAAAGCAATATGCTAAAAAAAGCCTTTTCTCTTTCGTCCCCCACAATTCAAAAAAACACCTTCTTCTACTTCGGTGAACCTCAACACCTGGCGCTTCCCTTGAGCTGTGAGTTTCATTGAGTGTGATGAGATGGCGATGGGAATTTATTTTATTCCATTTTTATATTTTTATGTCTAAAAAATAAAAATATGAAATAAAAATTGCGATGCAATTTATATTGTTCTGTGGGATTTTGTATCTACGGAAATAATGGATATTGGCTTGTTTCCGTTGATCGAAATCCCTGTTGATATCAATGGATTTTTCCCTCGAATTTTAACTTCTTTTTTCTCATTGTGGTATGGCTTATGGGTTGAAATATTGTTTATGGATGTATTTTTGAATTTACGAGTAGGGAAATATTAAATATATATTTTCTTTTTGTACATTGCACGAGTATCTATTGTATGGATACGTCTCGTGGGAACATTTATCAATATAGATGGTTTCTAAGAATTCACCTCATCCTAGCGGTGATAACCAGTCATCCATTTCGCCCCTTGCTTAGCCACTGTAAATGGAAATACAGGATCGGTAAAAAGTCCTTGACGCATTTTCAAAAAAAATAACATTAATTTTGATTAACAAATTAATTAATTACAAATTAATTAGAAATTAATTTCAATCACGTAAAACGTGTTGCTTTTACAGAAGACGGCGATCCTCTATATTGGGATAAAATTGTACGATATTCCCTGGCTGATGGATTGGACTAACTGAACCACGGTTTCCTGATTCAAGCCCACCCTTCGGTCCGATATCTTCTTGTGGGGATACGTCAATGAGAGAGTTTACTCCGCAAGTGTATTCCAGGGCCGTTTCCAGAAATTTTTTTCGAAGAGAAACAATTGGTGTTTTAGGGGAGAGAACCAAAGTGAGAGAAAACAATAGATTTATCTATGCTATTTTATATATTTTCTCACATTTTGGGAGAACCAAGAGGTTGAAAACACCAATACCGTAGCGAGAAGGAAGACTAAGCTTAACAGCGGTATAAAAATTGAAGATTTCAATGCTCAGTGCAGACAAATGCAAGGAAAACGAGCGGAAAACAAGTGAAAAAGCCTTCATGTTTTTATTCTTAGTTGTCGAAGATGACTTTTTTGACGATATCGCGGATTGTGCGAGACGGAGAGACGCATGGACATCCCTGAGCGCCCCTCACACGAAGTTTTTGTTTTTACATACGCTTCATGTTTCGATGAGACCTGATCAATGCGTGTGTAAGTAGGAATATTGATGGACTCATCAAAAAAGGGCGTCCTGTGGACATTTTCTGTGGACTCACCGACGGAGAAGTCACTCTTGTGACGTTAATGGGTGTGCCCAAAGATTACGAAGGTACGTGATGAGAACAAACTGTCCCCTAAAATGATTAAATCACGTCCGAGATATTGTGGATGAGAAGAAGCTGTTGCGTGACTATACACGCGTAGCTGTTGGCGAGATCGCCCTTGAAACTGACGATTATTGAAAAAACTCGTGTATAATCAGGGAGATACTCGAGAAACAATGAGAAAAGAATTCTATGTTTTTCCTGCTCTAGTTCGGGACACATAGCCAGCAATTGCTCTTTTCAAAGAACACGTCCAATTAGGACAAGGTGATTTCGCAAACAGCGTATCAAACACTGACTGCCAAAACTGGTAACGGGAAGCCTAGCTACGATTGACATATAGACAGTTGCGCAATGGAGTGTTGACAAAAATTTGAGTTGACAACTCTAAAATCCGAAGCAGAAGTAGCTAATTTCAAGAAAATGGAAAAAATTATGTTATTTTGAAGCCTGTTGAATCCTGTGGGAGAGAAACATTCTATTTAGTCGATGTTCTGTATGTACCCGAACTCAACGGTAACCTTCTTTCAGTGGGAACAATCGAGGAGATGGGAATGTCTGTTTCAGTTAAAAAGGAGGCAAGACCATCGTCAAGGGTCCTAACGAAATAAACAGAGTAATCCTTACGTGGGGGACTTTATAAGGTTGAAGAAGCGAGAACTCATAAACGCATATACGCCAAAAGCATGAATTTGCAGGTGATCTCTTGGCAGCATGTTTCGTGGAATGGCTCCTGTGCATGAAGTGTGATGTAGAAGGGCTTGATTTTCGTTCCGTGCAGAATTTCTCTCACTTATTTCGGTTCATGAAATCCAGCACCCCCACCCAATACCGTCGTATTGTAACGTACTACAATCAATCATCTGGTTAACTATTAAAATCCACTCTTCTGTTTCCTGAAAAATTCTGTTGAATTGAATAATCTCAAGGACCAGAAACTCTACGGCCTGATGTACTCGAAACAAATCGTGGTTATAAGTGCACCTTTTTTTTAGATGCCACTGATACACGAACACACACACACGCACGCACGCACGCACGCACATTTCCTAAAAAAACTCTAATATCGCATCTTTCATGGGTACGTCACATAACATGCATCGAAGCTAAAACTGATCCAGCGTGGTATGTATTACATTCTTCACATAGATCAATGGAATAAGTAGATTATTCTATTTTATATATAAATCCAGATGTATTGATCGTATATCATTCGCGAGGAAGAATCTTCCTAAAACCGTGAGGTTGGAAGTGTACATGTGATCCACACAATTTAAGATCTATAGCAAGATTTATAACACGAGGAAAAAAAATGTAGAAAGGAGGGATCGTCCTGTCACAGAATTTAATGTTCTGTCTGCATATGTATACACTATAGAATTGATTCACGTAAGGTATTACCGTGAGAGAGAGAGAGAGAGTATCGTCGCGTGTACATATGTGCATGCTGTGCTGTCTATGAGAAATGTTTCTTGGGTGCATGATAGCAAACGGAGGAACGAATTCATCATCTAACTCGAGTTTCCGAGCACGTTTTTCACGCGGGAAAAGAATGGAATGTCGCAAGAATTAATGGCTTTGATCTGTGGGCACGCATCTCATCGATTGTCGCCGAGCTTTGTACATTGATCAAAACTCCGTACGAGTAAGCGAGAGAGAGAAGTGTGAAGAATCGACATTCTCTCAATATTCTCGAAGAACTCAATAGAAATACACGTGTGCATTGTATATTAGTGCTTGTGTATGTGGAAAAGTTATTTTTTTTTATATCATTTACAATGTATTACACCAAAAAGCGCATGAAAGGAATACGAATACCCTGTTTCATTTTAAACGTAAGTGTACGATCTGTGAGACCCATGCATGTGTATTTCTCTCATTTACCAACAGGTGGCAGGAACTATTTTCTTGATCTCCTCAAGAAAATATTCAAACTCGTTTATCAAATGTGCTGAGTTCGGACGTATGCACAAATACAAATACAACGCCACAGCAAGCAAAATGCTCAACGAGGTGGCTGAGAACCTCGTTGATATGTATATAGTGGTTATTTTATTTCCAGAACTATTGAAAAATTTATCTGTATTTGGGTCTGTAAGACCTAACCTCTGCAGTCAAGCAACATATTTTTCACTGTTATATGATGTATTAGGGCGCGGTAGCCCAGGTCGATAAGATACTCGCCTAAAGTACCAAAGGATGTTTAGAGGTGTCGCGAGTTCGATACCTGGTTCGTCCTTGTCAGAAAACTTTCCTGACGCAGGGGTACAACAAAGACGGTGACATGACCGCAGAAAAAATTGCTACCGCAGGGAGTCCCCCATCGAGGGGTTAGCGCACCAACCTCTCGATGAGTACAAAAAAGAAGCCTGCCGTTCGGATTCGGCAATAAATTGTACGTCCCGGTCTAATTAGCCCTCGTGTGCAGAAAATGACCGTGGTGCTACAAAAATGATCAAAATATGATGTATTATCCACTGTTTGATGGTTATTTTAAATTTATTATGAAGATGAGATATGAATGGTTTTTTTTTTAACTGTAAGGTTTATCACACAATCATTAAAAATAGATCAATTTATTGTTCTTTTTATTGAGTTTCCACTTTTGTATGATGTTATGAGTAATCAAAAATTGGTAATTTGAATTTACTATAAAATAGTACAACAGTGGTTGGTTATTAAATACATATGCGGTTAATAATGTAGCTAAATAATACATTAATATTGAATGAAAATATTACAAATAAAATATTTTATGTACATGAAATATATTCAAAGATGGGTCTGTGAGACCCTATCCCGAGCACTCATGAATTACTTTCTCCCCACGGATTAAAACTTAAATAAAATATGAATATAATGATCGAACAAGGGAGCAGAATTTGTTCTCTGATATAATTAATTCTCCAACAATACTTATTTCGGGAGAATAAAAAAAAAAAAAAACATTTTTATACGTCCTCCAATCCAAAGGAAAAAAAAGTAAGTTGCTAAATTTTTCGCATTTGTCCTTAAAACTCGAATGGATTAACATAAAATATCTAAAAAGTTCACAAAACTTCGTCGAGATATTAATAACCAAAATTTTAGATTTTTGACTCTTTTTTTTTTTTTTTTGCGTCTTTCTCGATTAAAGTCTTGGAATTCTTTTTTTTTCTGTCATCTACAATAGAAAATACTACAATGGAGAAAAGTTCAAATTCTAAGCATTTTCTGGGTGGGGTAAAGGGCTCCGTTCTGAACTTTTTCCGATGATACCTTACTGGTTCTTCTTATCGAAATTTGGTGTCTGTATTACGACCATGGTTCTTCAAGAGTTTCAAAAAAAAAAGAAGCTCTGAGCAGAGCAATGGTTTTGAGAATGGTCCCCAAGTTTCGAACTTGCAACATGGTATACCACAACGAACCACAATCGGGTATTTTTAATAACGGGAGAGTGAACGAAAGCACTCGGAACATTGGTGTTGCAATAATGTTTGACTGTTGTCGGATAATCCATGGAGTAGAAGCATTTAATGTTTTCAATCTCATGTAATAGAATTTAAGGGTTTCCCTCACCTTCAAAATTTTTATGTCGTTTTCACAAAAAACAACGAAGTTGACGCAAATATGTTCTTCCAAGTTTAATCAAACATCTCACTGACTTTTATAGACCTTCTTCAGCAATACTGCCTAGGAAAATATTGTGGAGATTATTTACATATAAGCACCAAGTAAACCTAGATGAAAGTAACTTTCTTTATTCATCCCAGGAGCATTGAAATGCTCAGGTACATGTCGTAAATTTTTAAAATTGTTTTATGATTATTATTTATTATCATTTATCTTTAAAACCAACTCAAAAAATATATTTCATGTTGTAATCATGTTCACAAACATACAAATCGAAATAGGCTTGATTTTTGGCTATTTTGCAACTTTTTGAAACGAATTTCGAAATTTTTATTTAAATGCTAAAAATAATTGTCAAAAAATACCAAAAATTTACAATGAATCCTATCGTCCGTTCTGGGGGTGAATTTGTTTTGATACGACAGACAAAAGTGCAAATTTTGAGCATAGAACCCGTCGTAAATCCGTGAAATTAAATTCATTATTATTGTTTATTCTCATTTGTCTTTGAAAAGCAGTAAGAAAATATATCTTATATTCTTATCATCTTTACAGAAATGCAAATCGAAATACAAATTACGGAACTCAAACTATGAGAAAATGAGTAATTGCATTCTTCAAAAATTATCTTTAAAAAATTGTGGAAAATTGGGTATTTTTTCCTTCTCTAAATATTACCATTCACATGCTAATACCTTTTTTCTTTTTTTTTAATGAATTTTTTTATTCAGTGTTCAGTCATTTGACAATGAAATAGGAAAAAAAAAAGATAATGAGCTATATAAAAAATGCACTCAGGGAATTAGAGGAAAAAAAGAGGCCGAACATATCGATGACTTAAAACGGACATCAGACACCCTCATTAAAACTCTCAGGATCCTAATGAGATGAAGTTCATTAAAAGGCCAGAAAAATCGAACTTAATTAACGCACAAGTTGATCTGGAGGAGGGGAAAAAAAAAGATGAATAAAGATCTTTCTCTCGACTTTTAGAAAGCCATTGATACGTTTGAAAGGTTTTTTTTTTTGAGAGGAAATTTCACATTCACTCACGAATTTCTTTTTCGTTTCTTCGAATTTAAATTTGTTATTCATGACAATGATTAGTCTTGAAACTGTTCAAATCGAGGAATAACATCAAGGTAATTACAGGTAATGCTATCGTCAATATATAAACGTATTAGTACTTGTGCACCTTACACGTGTTATAAATTTTTAATTGACTTCGAGATACCATTTTTTTTTTCAAATATAGAATACACTTTGAAATATTCTTCAAGACCATATCCACTCCCTATTTAGGTCTCCTTTCTTATATTGCTTCTGCATTTCATGATACTCCCATTGTCAATTTGCTATGAATTTTGTATAGTAACTACGTTTAGTGCTTATATAATGTATAATCGTAGCGTGACTTATTAATTCATTCTTTCGAGTAATGGATATAATTGAGACAAAGTGAGTTATTTGTGTTTTAAAATTAAATCAAGAATCTTTTTCAAATCTTTTCATTGCCTATAATTCGATATTTTTCCAACCCTCAATATGTTTCTCTGCTTGGTGGAATGGGCAAAAAGACCAGTACGCATTCCAAAAACTATTATGAAATCAATAACTTTGCGCGTGAGCCTGTGGTTTGCTGTAAAAATGTTTTGATTGTTTATGTAAAATTTAAATAATATGGAATATTTCACTCATATAAATTCACAAAAACTTGAACACACCAGCATAAAAACTTTGGCACATGCAGCAGATATTAGAGCTAACCCGTTGTTTATTCCAATTCATAAATTTTTACTGAATTCCAGTCAACAATGTTTCGTCAACATGATTTCAAGTGACAAGACATGATCCTACATAGAGTCAACGACAACAAATTAACGGATTAATGTAACGGATTTTGAAATGATCTTACGTATCCTCTCTAAAAAAAGTTCATAGTCCTGAAATAATTTTACTTCAAATCGCTCTCATATGCATTTCGGTTGATATAAGAGATTCCCAAATCTTTGATATTCAAGGAACACTTTAGAATTTTCATCGACACTGCTTAATCTAGAGACACTTCAATAGGACCCTAAATAACCTTGATAAACCTATTTAGGGACAGGGAAACCCTACATCTACGTTCACTATGATCGTATCTCCGAAATATCTCGTTGCACTCTCAATCGATCTCCCGGAAAACGATGATGAAACGACATACTGCGTAAATGCGTACTAAATCTACATCATACTGTATAATCTAATTACGACTTAAATTGAAATGTTTAAAGAAAAACAAAATAATTGTAAACGAATTATAATAATTTTTAGTAAGTAAAACCCACATCTAGAAAAATGACCGGAAGAAATGTTTTCGTAGAAACAACACGGTATTTATACGCCGAAGCTTCGTATAAGCCGCACGTAATTTTATTCCAAGAAATAAAAAATATTCAAATTTTGATAAAACTAAATTCTTTACGTCTAATTAACATATTTTGTTTGATAATTATGTTACCGATAAATAGATATTATATTAAGATTAATTATTTTAACTATCGGAAAGAAATACAGAAAAAAGAACGTTCATAAAAGTTCATTATAATTCCTCGAAATTAGTAAAGAAAAATTATTGAATAAGCCGCGAGGATAAAAAAACTACTTTTTAAACTATACATGTACATTCTGTCTCAAACTGTTTTCCCAACTGATATCCCCTGCAACCGTTTACTTTAGAAACACATTTTCAATTACAAAAAATTTACAAAAGACATGCGGTAACTCAAAATAAATAATTAAATTTAATACTTAAAATACTTTAATACTTAAGTGGTCATATACAGGGCGTCCATAATTTTACGAGATCACGTGATAAGTTTACGAGATCATGTGATAAGTTTACGAGATCATGTGATCATCGATTATGGTCAAATTGTTTCACCAAAACAGCAATACCACAATAACTGCTCTACAGAAATATTGGACTTCGAAGAGGATACGAAAAGGCCCAATGAATGATAAAAACCTTTGGATTCTGATAACGGAATTTGAAACCACAGGATCATTGGCTGTTCGTCCTGGAGGAGGAAGAAAATCAGTTTCTATAGACGCAGTACAGGTTTCGCTTCAGGTGGAAGAGGACAGAGCTTCAACTTCTCGTGGTTGTGTCAGGCGTGTAGCACAGGCTTTGGATTGGAAACGTTCAAATGTCCATATGACCATGCGGAATATCCTCCGATATTATCGGTACAAACTTTGACTTGTGCAGCGTTTGCTTCCACATGATTATGACGCTCGACTCCGGTTCTCACTGCAGTTTCTAGCTCGCGTTGAGGTCGATTCAGAATTTTTCTTGGAATATCCTCTGGACAGACGAAGCGCATTTTCACTTGGATGGTGCAGTCAATACTCACAACTGCCGAATTTGGGAACCAGAAAATGCACTACGTTAGTGCGCTATATTAGAGAGGTTCCGTTGCATTTACCAAAAGTGACGGTATGGTGTGGATTTACTGCATCATTTATTCTCGGTCCCTACTTCTACGCAGAGTTCGTGAGTCTTCTACAGGTCCAGTGACGTGTTCGATCACCGGGAAGCGATATGCATTGCTGTTACAGAACGAAATTGTTCCGGCTCTGCAAGCACGTCACTGCCTTCCAGACAGAATCTTCATGCAAGACGGAACTCCTCATCACATTGCAGTGTGTGTGAAGAATGTTCTTAAAACCATTTTACAGAAAAACGGGTCATCAGCCGGCACTTCCCTAATCTATGGCCTCCCCGATCGCCGGACCTTAATCCATGCGATTTTTGGCTGTGGGGACATCTGAAATGTCTGGTAAGTCATGACAGTCCAAAAACTTCACCTGACATTAAAGACAGCATTTTACGTCACGTGCTAAACATTTCCGCGCACACACTTCGGTCAGTTGTGGAACATGCCATCTTGCGATTTCACATGGTATCTGAAAATGATGGCCATCATGTGGAACATGTTTTGTTGCAGTAACATATACGTGGGTGAGACCAGGCGTGGCCTCCCACAATTGTAAAAGTGTTTAGCAATTGATAAAATTGTAAACGTTTGCCAGATTAGCGTCATTTCTTCATAAAACGCCCTGTGGTTTCAACATGGGAAACTAATTTTTCCCCCGAAACAAATTCCTATCACTTCATGAAGTCCTCTACAAAATTTCACAGTTTCCTGATGACTGGTTTCGCCTGTAGGCTACTTTAATTAGGGTCTTTAAATTATGGACACCCTGTATATAAAAAAAAGAAAAAAAAAATACTTTTCATGTAGAGAGCCTGTGTGTAAAAACTTCCAATTATAGTAAAATGTAATTCGGGCTCTGAGAGATGTCATTTATAAAAAAAAAGCATATTTTAAAATTCATTGTTAACGAAAATATTTGACTTTGAAGGTATCAGCAATTTGTCGCCAATGATTGAGGCTGCGGTTCACAAATTGCGAAATATAAACTAAATTCAAAGTTGAAAAAATTCGCCAATTGTCGAAATAATTGTCAAAAAATGTAATTGTTATTTATTTTGAATAAAAAAATCAGTTCAATCATCAAAAAAAAAACATGGAGGAGTTGCAAAAACAGTTTTTTTTTTTACATTGAATACCTCGATAAATATTGAAGATATGAAACTTGTTGCAAATGACTTTTGCACCGGGGACTGGATAAAAAGCGAATTTCTTCATTATTTATGTACACGATCACTGAAACAAATTTTTGTGATTTTAGGCATGTCATATTCATACTGTTTTCGTAATTGAAAAGTATTTTTCTAAAGTCAACGGTTGCAAACAATTTGGGACAACTAGTATAAGCCACAAATTTTTATTACGGCTAATTAAAGAATATTGAAATCAAAAGCTATAAAAAATGCATAAGTTCAAATTTTTTTTTAATATTCGAGATTTTTACTTGTATCTCATAACATAAAATACATTGAAATAGAAATTTAGGTAAAGCAAATTCTTATGCTTACAAAAACTACATCCAGTTGATAAAATACTCTTATGTATACGAGAGTCTAAAGCAAACACAAATACACATACATATTATCCCATGTTTCTTTCCCATGTCAAGGACTTTCAATGCATACGACAGAGAAATTGAAAAAAAACTGGACATTGGGCATTTCCTCTATCTTTTATTTATTTTTCGTCTTCTACGTATTATTACTATTCCTTTTTTTCTCTTAGTAGTGGTTATACGAGGCTTCACTAAATATAGAAAGAAAGCTTTGATATTCTTTGGGCGGCTTGTTTCTTCTTGCGAATTCCCAAAGAAATTTATTGTTTCTGTTTTCTTTTTTTTTAGTCATTTGTTTGCGGCCTGTGATGGACGGACACATCTCGAATGTTCTTTCAATTGAATTTTCTATCGGCCCTACATAAAATCAAACGTAAAACAGAATGAAACAACAGCGGAAGAAATAAGACTTAGAAACGGAAAACAAAGAAGAATATTTGACAATAAAAAGAGTTCTTGAACTCTTTCTGTAGATAGTTTTTCTTATGTTTCTTCCTATTTTTTTTATTTTTTTATTTATTTCATCTTGGAATTTGAGTAGAAATTCCTTCGGAAAGTGACGTTGATTTGCTCACTCATTCGACAAGGCAGGGAAAAAATATCCCCTTTTCTCTTATATTTCTCCCCCTTCATGTTTCTTCGAGATCATTCCGGAATGTTCTACGGTACTTTTTGCTTTCCTTTTATAACCTATTTTTCGTTCCATGCTTAAGAATGATTTTTTCTGCCTTCGCGTACAACTTCTACAAGCTTTTTCCATGGTCTACCGTCGATTTAACGGACTAATAAGGGCGAAGGAGGTGTCTGTTATCCCTTTATATGAAAGATGAAAAATAAAATATTTTTTTATTATGATTTTTTTAAATCAATTTTTGGTACGTCATTTTAGTTAAAGAACTGATTCCATTTGGGATTATTTGGTTTGATATTTGATTCCATTTTTGGAAGGTGGGGATTATGCCGTATTTACTATATATCATCGTTTTCTTATCATATATACAGTGTGATGAATAGCGCATCTCAGTTACACACGTACACGCGCACGCCCACACACACACACACACACACTCTCTCTCTCTCTCTCTCTCTCTGGAAGTATGCTCAACAGTTCGCCAATAAAATGCAGCAAGTAATTATAATCACCTTGTATAAACTCTATTGAATGCAAAATTTCGGAACTTCAATAATTCGCATAATCATTTACGTAGAGGGATAAACTGAACACACACACACACACACACACACACACACACACACACACACACACACACACACACACACATGTGCATGTGTATGCTGGAAGCAACATGGGGTTGCATTGAGACCTTAAAAAAACAATGGCAAGAATGATCATCAGATAGCGCCACAAAGATTATTTAGCAATCAAATGCTAGTCGTTACTTTCGTTATCAGATGAATTGTCATCTGTTGGCAAATTTATTTATTTACTTTTTTGAGGTTTCAAAAACATTCAATGTCATTTCCCCTCCATGTTCATTATGCAGTGAATTTTTCAACTTGTCAACTGATATTAGGATCACCCTGTACAGACATAAGCTTTTTACTCTCATCTGCGCAAATCCATTTTCAAAAATGTGTTGATCTGAAGATTCTGCTGTTGCTTTTGCAGCAGATTATTCTAAATCCTATTCCCATCAGTTCCCGCAAAACAACTGTCCACAGTCAATAATGCATTACCAACATCTTAAATGGAAACGAGAGGAAACAACTGTTCCAACGCGAATTTATCAAAATGGGAATTTAATGCCAACGTGCACATTTAATGCCAGCCAGTAAAATTACCCTGTAACTCCAACGATGCGGTGGAAAACCGCAACTGCATCCAGCTTTTAGTTTCCAGCGGAGCATGTATACACACACGCGCGCGCGCGTTCAATCAAATCGAACGCTCCAGCTGTGTCCATTGGGAATAATGGTCTTGTACATTCCACGTGTGTGTGTGCTCTGCTCAACCTAAACAATCCAATCGATACATCGAGATTGCTTTCCAGCTAATCAAGTCATTGAGTATGGGATTACGTATACTCTAGCGTACGGTTATTAATAGAGCGGCAGTGTCAAGACAAGCGTAAAAGCCGTACTCTCTGGAGATCGAACACCGTGTTTCCATTCGCAAGCTCCTCTTCTCTGTCTATCAGTATGTGTGTATCTCTCTCTTCTGAGCCACGATATAATAGGAGAGATTCATGTAAGTTCACCAGGAGTGTTTGAAGACAAGAGTATATGTTCCTCATTCTCCTCTCCTTTTCCCAAATCTGCAACGTCCATGCCATCATCTATTTCATCAACCTCACCCGATATTATCAAATTTCTCTACTCCTTTCCTGTTTGTTTAGCTCCTATATCCTCGATGGTCTGGAAATTTCTGAAACAATTTAAGTAGGGAGCTTTAAATAACAGTTGCGTTCATTTTGCGTTATACTTTGACGAAAAACATGCCTGAAAATTAATTCTTCGAATATTTTCTCCATGATGAAATTAGCATAAATAATTATCAGATGGTAGAAAGCCGCCTCGAAGATATTACAGGGCGTATAAATGTCATTTAAAGTGCAGTCAAATTTAATATAAGTTAAGTATTGGTTTCAGAAACTTTCCGGAAATGATAATGAAGACGTTAATTGAATCGTGTGTAGATCACGGAAATTAAAATCTTGGATAACTATATACAGCTAATATATCAGTAATTTAAATTGAGGTTTGCATTTCAGTCAGAATCTGTGTGATTAGTTATGCGTTTTGAAATAAGTATTTAATATTTTTTCAGCATTTACAATCTTCAAAATATATGAGGGGTTCACAACCATAGTAGACCAATTCCATTTATCTTTATTATGGATACTAGCATCTTAAAGTGTTCTTAAAAGCCCTGCTTTTACAAATTTTGTGAAAGCAGGGCAATAAAAATGGTAGTTTTAACTGAACTTTGACATATTCGATTCCTTTACATCACTTGTACTGAATTAAATATCTATCAAATACTTGAAGGTGTTATTATCTATAAGAAAGATAAATTGACTTGGGCTACTATGGTTATGAACCACTCATTTGACAAAAAATACTGTGTAATATATATATAAACATTTGATTGTTTTTAGACATTTACTTGGTCAGTGTTAGCATTGAAAAAATATATGTATATATCCTTCTGCATTTGTTAATTTCTGTATCGGGTGTGTAATGAGAAAAAAAAGATATTCGATAAGTACTTGCAAAATAAATTCTGCAGAATACGTGTGGCAAAGTGGCATTTCTTGATACCTATACTATATATTCTTATGAATCTATAATTAAAATACGTTTCATAAAGTTTGTCGCTAGGTACCAAAACATACAGGATGAACTAAAAATGGCGAGACTTTTTTGTGAAAATTCGTTGAAATTTAACAAATATGGGATATACACTGAAATCTAACATTTATTTGGATTTTATTTCATAAAAAAGGAAATGATAGAAGTTATTGATGTTTCTGTAATGAAGTACCGTATTATAGTACTTTATGAGTTATTTTTCGGCTTTTGTGGTCAGTGCTAGTCCCCCATTTGAAAAAAGTCGTTTCGCAGAGAGCAGACAGAAATTTAACACGATACTTGTGTAACATGAAAGTTAAGGTATTTTCCATTTTAACTTCAAAATATAGAGCTCACGTGGCAGCAGAATAACACTACACGTGTGTGCGTGTGCATAAATACGATTCAGAGCCATGTATTTACAACATATTTCGGCATGTATCAATTCGTTAGAATTGATTCGGAAACATTCCGATAGGAATGTTCCGTTTTTCATGTTTTCACAATATCTATGTTCAATGTCGAACTGCATGTACGGTTAAGTTCCAGTCGATATTTGAAGACTTTCATACATTGAACATAGATATTGTGAAAACATGAAATTTCAAACGAAGCAATTTTACACCATTTAAATTGAATTCCTTCCTTTGAATGTTATCCCGAAAAATTCGATGACTGACCCACAACAAATTATCGGGGAAATTTTAAACAATGCTTTTCGTCGACGAACTAAATCCAAATGTACCTGACAAACACCAGAGCAAACTATCTCCATATCCGTGTGGCAATATTCATGAATATTTAAAAAGTCTAGTGACTTCTATGCGTAGTTCATCCTATTACTTGCATAATATATGCCGAAGTTGCTAACGCAAACATATTAAGTATATAACAGACCTACTATAATTCAACTACTACTAAACTATACATGCACTTCGTCCATATTCCTCTGCGGAACTTCTAAAGCATGTTGGAATGTGCATGTATGCACGTTGTTAATCTACCGTGGGGTTTCTTTCTATATAATGTTTTTTATGCGTCATGTGTCATCGAGTAATGCAACTGATGAATTTCAAATATATATATATACATATATACACTGTATTTTGTGAGTATATAAAATAAACAACTGTATGTATTCTCTCACTAAGAATACTTACAGTGTACCGCAAAAATTAAGACACTAAATGAAATTCACTCTTGCATTAAAAAGAAACCGAATTATTGAATAATGAAGATTATCAGGTACATCTTTTTCCTTCTAAAAATATTATTCGAAAATCTGAATACCACAAACAGTACTGTATTTCGTAAAAAAATACGTTTTTTCGAAAAC
This sequence comes from Pholcus phalangioides, assembly GCF_987345545.1. Taxonomy (NCBI): domain Eukaryota; kingdom Metazoa; phylum Arthropoda; class Arachnida; order Araneae; family Pholcidae; genus Pholcus; species Pholcus phalangioides. The sequence continues at coordinate 23,211,302 of NW_028301628.1, forward strand.
ATTGAAATTCGTGTTTTCAAAAGTTTAGACATAATAAATAATTTTCGCTATTGGTCGTCGAAATATGCAAATTCACCACCAATGACGTCATCGCCGTTCAGTATTTATTATCTCCACGCGATAGCAACTGTTATTTGATATACTGTTGACTACAGCGAGCGATTCTGAAAAAAGTAAACACAATATGGATGCGGAAATCGAAAGGGTAGGACTGCTTCGGAAATTGCAACTTTCTCACAACGTTCTAAAATATCTATCTACCGAATATTGTTTGGAGGTGGTATATATATATATATTGCTCAACACCGATCAAGAAAACCACCGTTACATATAAAAGAGATCCAAAGACTAAAATGCAAAATAAAATCCACAGAACGACGACTTTGGGTCGTCATCTACGCAAAAGATGACTTCGCGTCACCTTAGATGCTCGTGTGGACTCTCAATGTGAATAAATTGAAACGATGTGTGCACGTATACGAGAAACAAGTACGGTAGTATATCGAAAAATGGAAAGAAAATCAACTTGAGCACAAAGCACAACGACTTCAGTGAGATCGCAAGTGCGTGTCCTATGGACCGAAAAGGTATTTAGTTATTTCCAGCGATGAGAGAAAGTGGGACCTAGATGGGCCAGGTAGATGAGGGCAATATTTGTACGATTTTTGCGCAGAAAACCACGGACTAATTGTATTCATAGACAAGGTGATCCGATGACTGTACAAAAACAGTACACTGTACCCTCGGTCAGCTGGATTTGGTTTTCTGTGGCTTCCAACTATCGAGAGGGAAATGCAAGTCGATCTCTTGTTAAAAAGTCTCGCCACAGAGAGCAACATGTCTGAAAAACCGTACAATTATTTAATCATTGCACTTCACTCATAGTTAGAAAAATCGATGGCAGATGGCAGCACTACACATAACAAGCATTACACAGAGAAAAACAAACTTCCCGTTAAGTTCAAACGTACACGCATATTCCGACATGTACCAATTCGTTCGAAATCCCGTAGAGGAATCTGTGCGAGGTAAATGTACGATTAAGTAGTAGTAGTGGTGGTCATAGACAAAGGTAGTTATTCACTGATGGTTTCCGCTGCATTCTGTTGCAATAGGAAGGCATCGTAGCCTGCTTTAGAGGTCGTCAAAATACTCACCATTACATAGAGACACTGATGTACCAGGCAAGACCCGGACTCTGTCCCTTGAGGGATATAAGCCCTTTACCCGACTGGGTTAAGTCTTGCTGAGGAGGGTCACATAGAGACACTAGAACACTATAGATATATTATTATCTGGTGAATCTCCAGCTGGTCTCTAATGGGGGTTTCGGCAAAATAATGCAGGCAGGTCGTAGTCGTAGGTGGATGGTGCATACAGGAGGTCATGCAAAGGCCTAGTTTAATGAGCAAAGTGTTGAAGTTTTTAACTGGGCCGCATGTGGCACCGATTTCAAATCTATTGAATATCTTTGAGCCATTTTGCCAAAATGTTTAGGGAAATAATAAATAGTGTTCGTCTGCAGAAGATCTCAGAGCTTTTTTTGAGAGTCATTGCCATAGCTTTGACCCGTGGAAGTGGCAAAACTTGATTTCTTCGGTGGAAAAATCTGCATAAACAAACTTTAATAAGTTTGTTAAAGAGATGGGACATCAAACTATATTTTTAACAATTTTTAATTTATGACATGAATGTCGCTCTCCACTTGTTAATACAAGATATACAGAAGACTGGATGTTGTGAAGATATTTATTATTTGAGATGTTAATTTTTTAAGGAAGGAAAAAACTCATCTCTGCCTCTACTGGGAGTAGAACCCGGGTTCGACTCCCGGTAGAGGCAGAGATGAGTTTTTTCCTTCCTTAAAAAATTAACATCTCAAATAATAAATATCTTCACAACATCCAGTCTTCTGTATATCTTGAATTTTTAATTTTGCTGAACATTTGACTCTGTCGAAACTTCTGCGTCGATTGTTTGTGGGCTGTTTTTTGAAATTACACCATCTATAAAGTGCATGGTTCAGTTTTATTGCTTTGAGAATGAAGTACATGCTCACCCTAATATGCATTAATTAATTTCTGTTTTGCACTTATTAGATTTGAGATACCGTGTGATCTCAACTAATGCCTAAACTTTTAAGAGGTGCACTGTACTTCCATGTAAATTCGAATTACTCAAGTATAATATTATTCATAGCCGACACTAAGAATGTTTGGTATATTAAACAAAAAAAAAATGTATTTCTTTTTCGTTGGAAATTTCATATAGGTATCACCGATGTAAAATAAACCCCTTACACTGCTGCTCAGACATGCACCGGCATGTGTTACATTACTTCACGTTAGACTGATTCCATCTAAAAATCCTTGTTTTTCTATTATATGTTAAAAATGAAAAAGAATGAAGGAAAATCATATGTTATCGAGTTACAACGTCAGTCATAGAAGCGCGTCAGGTGTTGTTATTCATCGAGGTGGAAGACACATAAGACATTCACAGTTTTTTTTTTTTTTCCTTCCAATATTTACCAAAAGAAAAGTATCAAAAAAATATTCTATCAAAATAAATTTCACTTCATAAGTATTCCACACATTCCAAAAAAAGGATACGTATTTATCGATAAGAAACTATCACAGAGAAGAAGAAAAACAAAAAAACCAACACTAAAAATAAGCATACGATAAAATCAAAGAAAATGTAAGATTTCTCTTCGGTATAAACACTTTTAACAAAAAAAATCTCGAAAAACAATTTTTTTTCTCAAGTTTTCTATTTTTATCGGAACAATACACTTTCTGAGCTAACTTTAAGATTTTTATCTCATGTGTTTTATGCCTTTGTTTCTAGCGGAAATTGCGCTATTTCCTGCTGAGAACTACACAATGGCAAATGCGATTCCAAAAGAAGTAAAACGAGCAATTATTCAGACATATTTCTTTCTATTTTCTATAAGAAAGTTCTTATACTGTATTTTAAATCAAGTTTCCTCGATTATTGCCACGTTAGACTAGAAAAGAACAATCTTTAACTCTATTTGATGGTCAGTTTAATGTAAGCGTAGCAATTTGAATACCGACATTACTGTCATGGATGATTTGAATTCAACCTTATGATTGATAATATCACTGAGTTTAGTGTGTTTCGTGTAATTAACTCTTTAATTGGAAAGCATAGAGATATACAGGAGATAAAAATTTTCAGGGGTTATATAGTCCACGCTCCTTAATGCGATCACATCGGGACTCACGGTTCCTGATAACAATAACCGAATGACAACTATATCAACAAATACCGTTTGCAAGTACGGTGGCCATACGTCCCGTTTGTTCAAATGGGACGCATGGTAAAACTGTATTGGTGAAACAAAAGACAACTGTTTTTCTTTCCTACGTGATTAGTTGAAAAATGTTGAATCGTTTCGTTTTCTTTTATTTATTATTATTTTTTTATTTCTTAAAACGGGACTTTTTTTAAGCTAAAATCCTGCAGTTTCTCCTATTCAGCCATTGTTAGGCGTTACAATGAAACTGTGTAATGTATACAGTCAAACCTCGTTAGTGCGTCACCCGGGCAACGTGCCACTCCGCTTAACGGGCCACTTTTAAGCAAATCCCATTTGTCCTGCACGGGGTTCTATCTAATGTTATTAAACTCGTGATAATACGTCACCCACTCCGCTTAATGAATCACTTTTGTGAAAGCCTTTTTTATACTCACCGATAGCTTGGTGCACGAAGTCGATGTAGGACTCCATGCGGTAGCAATCTTCTGTGGTCACGTTCCCCCTTGTGTAGGAAAAGTTTCTGACGAGGACGAACCTTGTATCGAACTCGCGACACCTCTACGCATTCTTTGGTATTTTAGGCGATGATCTTATCAAAATGTGCTACCACATTCCCAGAAATAGGAAAAATACGTACCTTTGAACCATTTTGCTAGTACAGTCAAACCTCGTTAATGAGTCACTCTTGGGAGAGCAAAAATATGACTTAGTAAGCGGAGTGACTCGTTAAACCGTGTAAGCCATAGCTGTGCCTTTTCTTGCCTGAAGACAATTGGAACTTCCAAATAGTGACCCGGTAAGCGGAGTGACGTGTTAACCGGGCGACGCACTAACGAGGTTTGACTGTATTTATAGGAAACCTCATCACTGTTAAAAATCGAATGTGAAGCAGTTGCTTAGAAACATTAATTCCAAAGGGGCCGTTCAAGTATTACGTAAGTAAATTTTTTGCCATTTTTGACCCCCTCCACCCCCCTTGTCAGCAAAATTTCGTCATCAGCTCTGCCCCTCTGAATCCTAACGCATATTGGTGGCATCAGAGACGTACACGGGAAGGGGGCATAGGGGGCTCTCATACCCCCTCCTACGATAAAAAAAATATTTTTTTAATGCAAAAAGTATTTTTTTAATTGAAATTTCGGAAGAAAATACGTTATGTTATTATAATCAATTTCTGTTAATTTCAATGCCATTTTGAAGGCTATGAACTCAAAAAAATTATCTTTAATAAATTTTAAAGCGAACCACGCTCTAAGCCATATAATGATAAATCACATAAAGGCCCTTGGCCCGCGGACCAAATATGGTCCTGGGGGTTATCTGATAGGCCTGCCCACTTCAAACCTAATTTTGTAAAAATGAACTAAGCGACACATTTACAGATCGCTTAAGTGTCCCGTGGTACAATTCCAGAACTTCTAAGTGGCCCGTGGCATATTATCAGATCACTTAAATGACCCGGGACACAGTTCCAGAACACTTAAGCGATTCGTGTCAAATTCAGGGATCCCTTGATTGACATGTGACAAATTTAGAGATCCCTTGAGTGACATGTGACGTAGTTTTAGAGCACTTAAGTGGCCCCCAGTGCGGTTCTACATCACTCAAGTTACCCGCGGCACAATCTCAGATTATTTACGTGATGCGTGGCGCAGTTCCAGAGCACTTAAGCAGCCTGGACACATTTGCAGATCACTTGGATCCGCGAAACATCCGCGGGGGATGTTACTTCAAGTGCCCACGAACAATCGAAAGGTTTTTTCCTGTTTTTGGCGCATCGAGTAAGATCTAATTAGAAATATTTCATATTTTCATGAAGGGTGGTTGATGACGTAAGCACAATCCAAACCCCCCCCTCCCCCTTGTCATTAAAAGTCAGCAAATCGGAAACCCCCCTTCCCCCATCGATGATGACGTAATACTTGAACAGCTCCAAATAAAAAATACGAAAATTCTCTCGGAAAAAAGGGAAGTTTTCACGAGTCTTTTATTTTGATCCGAAGGTGAATCCAAAAGAAGAAAACGAGCATCAATATATACATATTTCTTTCGTTTTGTTTTCCATATAAGAAAGTTCTTATACTGTATTTTAACACAAGTTTCCTCAGTTATTCCCACAGCGTTAACCTATATCCGGAGAACAATTTCGAACACTAGTTGATGGCCAGTTTAATATCCCAAGCGTGTCTGATACCTTATAATCGTTGCAATTGGAATGCCGATATTAATGCTGCGGATGATTTGAATTCAGCCTTTATGATCGATAATATCACTGAGTTTAGTTTCGTGTAATTAAGTGGACGTTATTAGTTCACTGTCTCTAAAGTGCTGAGTTGTTACGTATTTAATATTCGAATATATATGCTAGTGTACCTCAACCTTTCTGTATACAAAGACTAGGGAAATATCTGTAACACTATTGCATGGAACAACAACTCACAATACAGAAATTTGAGAGCCGTTATACAACAATTTACCTCCATCTTATGGTCCGTTGACAAGAGGCGGTCCGCAAGTAGACTTGAAAATTGTATCATAATCAAATGAAAATTATTCAATTTTATGGGTGGGATAATTCATATCCATAGTTAAAGAAAAGAACATGTGCAGGGTGCATTTTTGCATAGCTAAATCCTTCTAAACCATTTACATTTTGAACCATTTCTTAAAGAAATGCTCTTTTATGGCAATATGGTAGAGCGCTTGACCGGTTTGCAAAGGGACTGTGTTCGATTCCCGGCGGAGACGGGTATGCTTCTAGGATCAACGGTTTGCGAGTTATTCCAGAATAAAGGGGGATTTCCTATAGCAGTGGTTCTCAACCTTTGGACGCCCACGGCCCAGTTGATTCCTTTTTTTTCTAGTATACGGCCCGATCATATGCACGACTAATGGGAAATAAATGGGTGAAAATGAAACAGTGAACCACTCACGCCGGGTACCGGACCGCGGACCAGCGGTCGAGAAACACTGTCCTATAATCTCTGTATACATTGAGATACGAAACTCACTTTTCCACACGGTCCTCTTGTTCTGTAACTTTCAATTAGAAAGTCGAATATATATATCTAATGTATATATGCATTGACATCATCACATTTCTTTTACGAAGACTCTGTCGATTTTTTGAATTGCATTAATACTTGCTGGGGTAAAAATCACACGACGACGTCAGTTACGGCAGTTTACGCCAGTTCGTGCCCGAGTGGCGCAGTGGTAAAGATGCTCGTCTTCCACTATGAAGGTTACCATCAAGGTCCATGGGTCGAATCCGGGCATAGAACATTAGAAGCAAGTTCTATAGCTTTACCTACCGAGCCTAGGGCTACCACCGATGGATGGACCCATCATTTCCCACCCAATTCCACTTGTTGGAAACTGCCACATGGCGATATGTGACCGGAGTTAGTAGTAGTAGTGTGGTAGTAGTAACGCACAGAATTTTTACAACGCCAGTTAAGGGTTAAGATTACTTAAAGGACCCACAGGACATTTACGGATCACTTAAGGGACTTGCAGGACATTTTTACGGATCACTTAAGGGACTTGCAGGACATTTTTACGGATCACTTAAGTGACACAGATTCAGATAACTGAAGCATGCTACGGCACATTTGAAGATCACTCAATTGATACACAGCTCACTCACAGATCATTTAAGTGACATGTTTTCAAAGCAATGAAGTGGTCAGTTCTCTCTTAAAGTTAGAGCACCCTTGATTTACACTCTTTATAACGTATATATGCAAATTTCGTACAAAATCTATGCAGACCAATGGATACAAACAAACTAAATCCTTTTCCGTTCATTTTTTCTCCCCCGGAAAAAATAGGGAATCCGACAAAATAATGCAAGGAACAGAAAGGCACCGAGTCGCATACACATGTATATAAAGGACATCTTTTTCTTTGCCTTAAGATTGGTTTGAAATCTTTCAGCTGCGTCTTTATCTTGTAGAATTCCCAAACAAACAGGATTTGTAAGTTTTCCCGGGAACGGACAGGAGAAAAAAAAATCAATAAATCCCGGACAAAATAAATATATTTGAAGCATTTCGAAATACGCACAAATAAGTGAAATAGGCCTATTGTATATTTGTAAGAAATATAGTGTTGGATATATTTTTCTAGATTGCACTATTTCTTATACTGTGTTTCTTAAAACCTAGGAATTCTTTTTAAATACGTATATATATTGTCGATTTACATACGTTTGCTATCAAAGATTCATTTCCCCACTTATGGTGATATTTTATACACGAGAATGTTTTATTCAAACTTACACTTTGATGAATCTCATTGGAATGAGTAGTCACTTGTGGAATTGAAATTCAGTAGTGTTCAATCAATTTCATAACTGAATTATGCGTGAGATGCCGATAAAAATGGTTCTCTATTTTTATAAAATTGCTTTTCTAACTGTCTGTGTATGTTTTCCATACAAATAAATCTACAAGTTCGGTCCAAACTTCGCCAAATTTTGCATATTAGAACCAGACTTAAATGATAGGCTAATTTAAAAGTACTTCAATGCTGAAAAAAATGTCCGCAATAGGCAGAAAACTGTCGGGGTCACAATGACTTTTCGGGCTCAACAATGACTTTTGGAATGTTTACTTTAATTAATGTGGTTCCTAACAATGTCTTTCAGAAATGCTTATAACTTTACAATGATTTGTAATTTCTCTGAAGCTGCCACCATATGTAGGAAATCCCAAGCACTGCCGGGTATCACAGCTAGTTTTCAAATATTTTTTTTAAATGTGACAGATATACGCGTCGTTTTCTACGGGGTTCCAACTTCAAGGCGATAATTCGAACAGGTGTCCCATTTGGAAAAGTCCCTCAGTCTCAGCTCTACAACATAATTTATAAATACATAGGCCACAACAGACAAAATGTCCAACGAGGAAAAAATATGGTTACCAGAATATAACCAGAAACAAGCATAACTCTTGCAACATAAATACAGAAAAACAAAGGGCTCAAGCTCAATAGAGCTAAAAAAAGACATCAGAAGAGCTCATCGGAATAAATTGTATATTGTATAATAGAAATATTTAAAAATCTGATTTTTTTTTTTAATAATGTGTTTTTATATTCAATGTTCATGTATTTTATATTTTGATATGCATAATAAAACACCCGACACCACCCAGCCCCCTCATCCGGGGCAATGGCTAAAACTGACAATGGTCGATAGAGCCTGGGCGGTGCACGGTATGAAATGAAATGCAACATACATTCGTTAGGGCCACGCATATATATACTCACACAAGACGTTTACGGAATGCAACAATTCGTTAAAAATGTCTAGAGGAATGTTTTCGAGGGGTATCTATGGTTAAGTGGTAGGAGGATTTCTATCGATGAAAAACTGAGCTTACACTGCGACTGGAAATAGCTCATAATAAAAGAAATAAGCTCAGTGGAAGCATATTATATCTATGTCGTTCTAAGCAAACCAAAAACTTTCCGAAGTTATTTTAATTAACACTACGATACCACGTCAAATAATAATTAATAAATTACTGATAAATTATAGTATATTCAAAATTATTTTATATATTATTTTATAAATAAATACCAATAACTAATATAAATATTGTTTTTTATGATTATGTACAAAATTTTGAAAATTTTATTATTTATAAATAATTTATGAAATATAATCGCCTATTGGAAAAGTAATCGCCTATATGACGAATCAAAGATTGGTAAAATTTTATTTCATTATATAATGAATGATAAAAATTGGGTAATATTATACATTTTATACTGTAAATATTTAATGATTAGTGTTAAATTTATGAGGAAGGAGCGAGCAGCAATCCGTGATTATACAATGTGGAATCGGACAATCTAAATAGAAGGCAGACTCAAAAATAACAGACGCATCACCGTCTATAGCGTCGTCGAATACGTCTGGGGTCGCGTCTCTTCTACGTCAACTATGGAAAGTATTCGCTCGCCATCCATCCAGAGGCTGATAGCTCCGTACACATCACCAGAGCTCGAACACATCCAACTTAGGGTGCAACGTCTTCCCGACAAATTTGTATTTTAAAAAAAATTAAGAATTATATAAAATTATTTGAGTTTTAGACATTATAAACACGCACCGGCCGGAACAGACAGACCATGTGAATGTGAGAACATTATTTCATACGGGTGTATTTGTGAAAAACAGCCTGCCGGATCTGAGACCTCTATTAGCAATTTTTGTAACAGAATCATCTTTCTTTTAAACTTATACTGAATTATACTATTCACTTTTTTTTTTCATCATGCCTCACCCCCCTCCACTACACTACTTACATTACTTTCACACAGTATTATTCAGTCAGACAGCTTCTACGTTCGTACCCCACTGTCATCAGAGTGGTATGGTGGCTGAAGTTGGTTTAATGTGGTTTCCAAATTCGAGGCTGAAATGCGAGCCGATCCCCCCCCCCCCGTTAAATAGTCTCACCACAGAGAGAGGCCTTCGGTGGTACAATTATCCAATCATTACACGCACAGTTAGAAAAATTTATAGCAGATGCAACATTGCACATAACAAACTTCACGGAAGTACCAATTCATTAGAAGTTTTCGCAGAGGAATATCGACGAGATGCATGAATGGTTTAGTAGTAGTCTGACAGCTTCGATCGTGATACGCGGGGTAGATACGAGACACATTTAAATGAATTATGCAAATATGACATTCGTGAAATTTCATTCCATTCGAAATGCATATTATTAATTCAGTATTCAATAAAATATTCCCTCTATATACAAGTTGCTATCGACATAAAGTTCTATGTAAAAAAGATTTTTCAAGCCCAGAATCCTTACTGCTGAAGACAATAAATTATTCCAATGTTTAGGTCAATGCTTTTCGATAATCCCGACATCAGCCTTCTCAGTAAGCTGATCCTGCGAACAAGAAATCCTTAGGAGTTTTCCCATCTTTTTCTTGTTGGGGGGGTTCATTTACTTTTCCTTTTTTTTTTCCTTTTCTTAGTTGAAGAATCCTTTTGTTCTTTCTTATTTTCTTTTTTTCCTTTTGTACTCTTCCTCGAACTCCTCCCAATACCGACTCGTGTAATTTGACCAAAGTTTTGACGTCAGTCCTAAACAAGTCGAATCAATAACCTTTAGTGAAAGGAGCGGTGTGTTGTTAAGCATGTCCCGCGTCAATTTACGGACCTTCATTTCACCTCTCGCTTCTTCTTTTTTTTTTTTTTGGGCTTTTCTTTGAACGATTTAACGATGTCTAGACTCGAGACACCGGAAAAGTCAGGAGAAATTTATCCAAGAAGCGGGAGAAAAGAGTACCTACGGAATAAAAAAAATTGCATCTCAGTTCCATCTGGTATACTTTTTCATGTGTATACGATATTTATTGTGCTTATTAAGCTCGAACTTCAATGAAGATATCCATGGTTCACGTGAGTAAAAGAATACGAAGAAAAGAAATTTCTCGAGGATTAGCTTTAAAAGAAAATGACTATGCAAAACTCATCCTTCATGCGGAAGAATTCAACGTATGCAGGTGAAACTGATACATCACGAATAGAAAGAGAAAGAAGATGTTACATTCCATGTTTTCTTTCTTCTTACTTTAAAATATTCGATATCCAAAAGTGGAAAATCGTGTCTATAAAAGTCTGCTAGAAACTGGGAAATCCTTAGATATTTGATATACCTGGTTTTTTTTTTCTTTTTCTACAGAAAATGACTGAGCTTACATGGCAAAAATAGGAGAAAATAGACGTATCGTATGCATACATTCAATACGATACCGGAGAGGAAAGGCAAAATATATATATAAGATTCGTTCACATACACACTAGGATGAAACAGAGCTTCTTTAATAGCGTACTTATTTAACAGTGAATGTTAGTCAATTAGTTCAGAATTCTTCGGATTTTTTTTCTTTTAATTTCAGGAAATTTGAAACATTCAGACTAAAACAAAATACTCGAATTGGGGATAAGGTTTGATAAATTAATACTCTTATAATCTGGTGTAATTAGGGAGGGAGAAATATGGTGTTCACTGGTATAAATTGCATTGAGGAAAAACAGGGAATTCGAAAGATTTGTAGCCAATCTTTACGATTCAGTGGAGAGAAAAGTGGACATGGAGCCAGCATTCATGAATCAGCGTAAAAATAGTTGTCAATCATTAACTTTCTCAAATTTTTCCAATTGTTTCCACGTAATTTTTCCTTCAATACAATGTGCTTTATGTTTAGTTGAATTTTATTTTTATACTTGATTTTTTTTTATAAATTTTAAATTAACGTGTGGATGGAAATCAGCGATATATATATTGTGGAAAAAAATCAAAAATGCAAAGCTAATCTATAAAAATGATTATATGGTTAAACGTGCTTAAATCGATACGTTCTTTAAACAAAAATGCCTACAAACATGGGAAAATAAAATTAAACAATAATAATTTATTCGCATCGTAAGGAAAAGAAGGTCGGGGAGAAAAACGTGTTCTTGAAAAATGGTATTTCATCATGACATTTTTTTTTCAACTACAGATATGAACATTCATTCAATCAAACCGAGCACAATATATATAGCCAATTTACTAACGATTCAGTAGTGCCGGAAGTATGAGTCTGCCCCTCCCCCCGAATCTTCTGGGTCCCACGAATCTCATAGAACCAAAAATTCCTGGGCAGAGCCACGAACGATTATATGCAAAGTGTACAAATAACACATATTACATACAGCTGTCTCGCAACATTTGGTCCATCGTGGCCCAGCCTTCAGAGTTAAGCCAGCAGTTGCCTAATTCGCGTGGTTTTCAGCGCGCGCTCTCGCGATAGTTGCCTACAAGGTGCTGTTTTTTGCTCTCCCACGAGCAAGGGGTTCTTAAATTGTAGTCAGTGGATCTTGGAGTGGTGGACTCCCAAGTAAGCCCCAATGGTCAGTTGAGGCCTTGTGGCCGTGCCATTGTTGCCAGATAGTGGGTCTTTGTGTGGTGTGCCCCAGGTGATCCGACATTGCTCGGTTGAGCCCTTGCTGCCTTTTCATAGTTGCCGGCCGTCTAATATGTCGGCCATTGGATCTTTGTAGCCAAGAGTACTGGGCCGTTAAACGTTAAACTTTTGGTATCATTTTTGGTGAACACGTGAATTCCCGTATTTGCGGTCCTAATTTGGCGCATTTCGCCTGAAAAAAGAAATGGTCAGCCTAGTTAACTTGAAATTCGTAGTGAATGGCATAACGCGCCAAATTAGGATCCCGAATACGGGAATTCACGTGTTAACCAAAAATGATACCAAAAGTGAACAAAGTTGTCAATTATTGTTAGAATCATCGTAAAATCGCCAAATCGCAGTGGATTAAAATGACCAACACAACAAAACTTTCAACATGACTACCATGCGAAATAAATATTCATATTTAACTAATAAACATTCATAATTATCACAATATAATTTAAAAAAGAGTCAGGGAAATAATTTTCATCCTTGATTTTAGTAAAGCATAAAATATCCAAGTAAGCTTCATTGAAAATATGGAAAAGAACGTTCTATTTTTATTTTTAAGAAAATTCTGAATGGCTAAAAATACTGGAACGTGTCAGAAATAAGAATTATATGGTCACCCTAATCTCAACTCTGAATGCTTAACACACAAATTCTTGTGATTTCAGGCACATCTGTAAGTTCCTAATTTAAAATTCTCGAATCGCTCATCATTAGTGTAAATTCGTGTAGCAACATGAAAGTTTCGAAGTAAATCCCACGGAAATACACAACAAAAAACGCACCATAAAATTATCCAATAAAATAGGACTCGTCATACACATACTTTTCATATAAGTATGTTTTGGCATTGACAGGACTGTCACTCATAAAACCCAAAAATACTCAAAGAAAAGAGGATAAAGACCAAACACTAAATCGATAAAATAACAACAGACTAAACAAAAAAAAAAGAAAAAAGATGTGTATTTTATTTCGCAAATGGCGTCCTACCGAATGGAAACATACAAGGAGTGTAAGAGAGAGAGAGAGAGAGAGAGAAAAAAAAAGAATGAAAACGATATTTTTCACTTTGGTGGTGGGAAATTGCATCAGCAAGGCTCTCTCCACCCACTATTTCCTCTCTACAACGCCCTCATCATCTTTTTTTTTTTCTTTCCTGTTTCCTCCACTATGTGTCGCTCCCTACCTCTCTTTACTCTCTATACACTGACGATTCTTTGTTTGTTCTAGAAGATAAAGTATCAAAGCGAACGTGAGGAAACAAAAGGAGTAGAAGAAGCAGTCAATTCTATAACATACACACATATATATACATCTATCTATACACACACACACACACTCTCCTATGTGGCATCTAAGCACACATAGAATATGTGTGTGTGGGATGTGTAGGAGAAAAGGACACTTGGACAAAGAAGGCACTCGTAAAGGTCCAACAAAGGTCAGAGCACGTGTTCCTGAGCTGCATTCATTGCACGTGAAGATTGATAGCGACGAAGAGAAGGGTCTAGAAAAGAGAGAATGATTTTTTTCCCCCCTATTATTATTTTTCCTATCCCGTTATTATCTTCTATCAGACTTTTCTGCCTCATTCATCGGATTTAGCAGTCTTTTATATTACTACAATGCATTCTGTCTGCCAAAACATTCGATTAGGACGCTTTTAATGTATGCGGGCTATGCCGGTATTACAAGAGGAGTATGAATGGGATAAACACAGCGCAACAAAAAAAATTTTTTTTCTTTGGATACGTAAAAATGATAAATTGCTGTAAATAATCCATTTTGTTTTCAGTTGGTTTTTGTTTTGTTTATTTTCTGAGTGATGTTTTCCTCGTCATCTCTCGTCGGTATTGTTATTAGAAATTTTTCTTCCAGATATTTTTCCAGTGGTTCCTCTTATTATGAGTATTATCGATAGATTATGATAGAATGGTTTTTCAGAAATGTTTTATTGAGATTTTTTTTCCTTCTTTTATACCTTAGTTGTGGTTAATTTTTAATTTCAATTTTTCACACTTTATATATAAATTGTTGATGTCAAAAATCGTTGCGAAAATTAAGTGGTAGTTTCGTGATTGATTTGGGTATGGGTCCAGAATGAGTTTCCGGAGAAATTGTTATGGTAGTTATTCATATCCAGTACTTTACGTGAAAACGGGAAAGCCCCTTTTAGGAGTCTTTTTTTGGGGAGGTATTGAGCCCATTATCCCCCCCCCCTCTCCCCCCAGTATACTCACCTCGGTTAAAGAAAATGGGTTGCTAAAAAGTCGATAACGTAGTTTAAGGTTACTCAACCTCCAAAGCGTGGGGGCCACTTTATTGGTTTGAAACCATGTCACTGGCCACTGAGGTGATTGTGCCGTGGATAACTTAGCCTATTAAGCGGTATTGACAAATTCAATATTTCGCTTCCTTAAAAGCCTCTTATTTAGAATTGACAGGCACAGATAATAAGTAAAGTTGTTTTTTTTCTAAGATACATTTTTCCCTATGCCCTTAGTTTGCACTTCTACTACATTAACAAATAGGTATGACATTGTGATGGGTGTTTTGTGATTTCTGTTGAGTCGCTTAAGTGATGTGGAAGTGTATCGCGGGTAACATAAGCGATTCGGAAATGCACCACGCGCTGCTTAAGTGCGCTGGTACTGTGCCTCTTGACAATTAAGTCATGACCCGGGTTCTAACCCAACCACCATAGTGGTGGTTGAAGTTGGTTTGAGAGCAACGGGTCTACAACGGTACAGTCATTCAATCCTTACACTTCACTCAGATTTCGAAAAATAGATTTCAGGTGGCTACGCTAGCAAGCCTTACACAGAAACAAATTTCACGTTGGGTTCACGCATGCTTTAACATGTACCAATTCAAGGAAATGTATATTTTCTGGACATTATGCTGAGGCGAACTCAGTGATGTCTGCAAGTTTTTCGCTGTTCACTTGAGTCATTTGGAACTGCATCGTTACTCAAATGTAAATATGTCGCGGGTCACTTACGTGATGTCAAACTGCACCACGTTTCCCTTGAGAGATCTGTGAATGTGCAGTGAGTCCCCCTTAACTGATTCGTGGATATACTGTGGGTTCTTGAAGTGATCTTTAAATGTGCCGCTTAGTTCATTTTTACAAAATTAAGTTTGAAGTCATCAGATGACTCCGAGGACCATATTTTGCCAACTGACCACGGATTGGGAATGTATAACACAACACGTATATTTATCCTGTTAATTCAACCCTTTCACAGGCATTGACGAGGAAAATCGTCTACTTGAAAATCGTTTATTTTAGCAAATGATTTTTTTTATTTCAGCTTTAGCCGATTTCTCAATGGGACACATTTTCCTATCCCCGTTGCTTTACACCTGCAAATTGAAGGAGAAAGTCTTCTTTATAAATAAATAAACAAATAAATATACAATAATCCCTCGGTTTGCGTTGACTTCGGTTATCGTCGGTTTCGGGATTTTGTCGATTTTTTCGTAACAAAATTGTCTCGGTTTTCGTCCGTTACCTCGGATTTTGTCGGCGGGCTCACGTGATCTCGTTGCTAATTTTCGTTCTCCTGTTCAGTGTAGCTTTGTTTCTCTTTGTCAGAGCATCAACCCGCGCTTCTACCCATACACTTTAATGAGACTAAAGAAAGGTTCCAGAGCCAGCAGCCCTTTGAAGAAGAAGGCTGCCACTTGTTCAGTGATAATATCTTCTCAAAGCTAATAAGGCAAATACTCATTTCAGGAAAATCTTGAATAGGCGGCTGAAACAGATGCCTTTGGACAGTTTACATGTGCGACATAACTCTGAAGCTGATCCTAGTGCCAAAAGACCATGAAGGGAAGTGACCCCAGAGAGAGAGTGCCTTGATACCTAAGGTCTTTATGGAGGGAGGGGGGGGGGGCGGGCTTCCCCTTCCATACAATAGTATCTGCACCGCTCCCCCCTCCCTCCTCACCGTCTTCCATATGCAAAGAAGAGTCATCAGAAAGGTAAAAAAAATTTAAATTCTATAACCAATATTCATTTCTTCTCTACACTAGTTTTTGATATTCATTTTATATCGATTTCTTATTGTTTTCAGTATATATTAAACACTATATATATTCTCTATAAAATGTGTTTTTGGTATCATTTTGGAGTTTCTAGAACGAATTAATTGGGTTTATATTCATTCATGTAGAAATAATTACCTCGGTTTCTTTAAGGTTTCGAATTTCGCCGATTGTTTCCAAACGATATATCCACGAATACCGAGGAATGTGTGTGTATATATATCATATAGTACACGGGATTCAGAGATCTCTGATGAATTAATGTCACCCATAATGAAAAACGGTAAATGTTTTAGAAGAAAAATGTCGAGAGGTGCAAAATTATAGAAATATCTATAATGTTCCGGATCTGGAATGTTTCGAAAATGGGTCATATCAATGAGCAAGTCGGAGTTTCAAACATGTTATAAATCTTATCGTCAACGTTAGGTTCAATCCAACTTTGCCTTGATGAGCCTTACCGAGCTCAAATCCTAATAATTTCTTGGGAAAACGTCATAAAAACGGAATCAAAATCGATGAAAATTTAGACGTTATATCCGAAGCCATTGCGTTTTTTTTTACGTTAAATTAGGTTCATAAACATTATTCTCTACGGGAATTAGTCCGAATCGGAAACTGTAGTAACATTATAGCCAAGGTATCATAACAATCAGGGGTGGTTGATGGGCTGACCCGTGAGGCCATGTGGGGTACCACCCTACGAGGGGCTCCAAATCCGTTTGAAACGCAAAAAAAAAAAATATGTATATGGGCTGCTAAAAATAATTCCCGCGTGAATAAAGTTTCATTCTCGATCGCCCCCTGGTTACAACCGAGTTAGACTGTATTCATTCTGAAGTTCCTTCGTTATCGAGAGAGATTGAGTAAGTATCCGTGATTTTATTTCAGTGAAAACTCTTCCCTTATGTCCTATCTACAATCCTATCTACTTATAGGAACCCGTGTTGCCGTAAAAAACCATCAATTCCAACCAGTGTTGGACAACCATAACTAAGCCAATATCATTTATTCACGCGTTTCCATTACCGAGAAAACACTCGAGATTACCTGTGTAGAATCAATGGTAATATCGCAACACCATCACTCATATTACATGAAGGCACATGTACAGGTGTCCGTTAATCAAGACAAGTAAGCCCCCTGAATACTAGCTAGAAGGGCAGGGCGGGGAGAAAAAAGAGGATGAAACATCCCACAAACTAATGTCCCGTTATTATTATTTTTTTTCTTTGTCTTGGAACCATTAAACAAATAAACACTTGAGTGGTTTTCCATACATATATATTGTTTGGTAAAAGTGCTAGTGAAATATGGCCTTCTTCATCTCAGCGTGTATGAAAACAATTGTTCTGTCTGCGTGTTTCGTCCCAAAAAAAAAAAAAAAAACCACCAAAGATAAGCTGAAGTTATTATCTTCTTTTTTCTGTGCCCAGGAACGGTAGAAACTGGAAATGGACAAAGCGGGAGAAGGGAAACGGGGAGCAATCGTTCCGTTTTTGGTTCCGATTCCGCACAGCATGTAGCAATGAAGAATCGTTCCCAAATACACAGAAATAACCAGAAAATAGTACCACCTTCTTCCTCTCCTTACTTCCTGTGCTCAGCATAGGAACACAAAAAAGAAAAAGCGCAAGGTAAAATAAATAAATAGTAAACGGAAAAAAAAGACTGTGTTTATGTCCTTGGTACAGAAGAGCCATTAATTTCTCTCTCCCTTTGGTTACAGAAATGTTACAGTTTCATTATTTAGTTTCCTGGACATGCAAACTTGTTTTTCTCTGATTCCTGCTTTTGTTTCGTTTTTTTTTTACTTTTGTTTTTTACTCTGATTTTTTTTTGCTTCTTTCATTTAGTTCCTCCTCCACAACGTAATTGAGTTTCTACGTATGTTCAATGTTCAGTATCGTCGTGATTGATATCTACTTTCTCATGGAAGGCATGAGGAAAGAAGGAGGAGGACAACACAAGCAAGAAAGAGCCGACGTACCTCTTCGTCGTTCCTTTACTTTTCTTTCCTGCTCAGAAAGGTACATCTGAAGACATTCCCATGATAATAGCAGATAAGAAAAATAAAGTAAACTGTCGTTGGAAATGCCATTGATCATTTTCAATCGAATAAATACATTTTGTTGTCCACGGGTTCCACTACATGTCCATATATCTATTGTGGGACGTCTTCTCTATGTTATTTTATTTTATTAACCTTTTTGCGCCGTGTGGAAGATGCAAAAAAAAAAACAAGCTAGAAAAAAATGTTATATAGCGATTTTTTGACATTTTTATGTTTCTTGGGGGTACCTTTTTAGAAAATCCAGTTAAATAAGTGTATATAAGTTTTATTTTATTACTAGCTGTTACCCACGCCTTCGCTCGTGTAGATTTGGTAATCTGAAAGTTACTCGACGATGATCCCCCATACAACATTTTAAACTATCATTATCCCTTGGAAGTTGAATTTTCAGAAATCCTATCCCCTTGTGTGTGTGTGGGTGTCGACATTATAAAATATAATACTAACCAAATTTCATATTCATAGCTTCAGCGGTTGCAGCGTAGTGAAAGGATTGCTCCATATAACTTTTGAACCACCTTACGACCCCTAAGAGGTTGAAATTTGAAAAGTTCCTTCTCAGTGAGTCTACATTACAAAATGAAATTATTAACCAAATTTCACATTTTTCACTTCAGTGGTTTCGGCTCAACGTGGTTTCTGTATATTACCTTTGAACTTCCCTTATGATCCCCCCTCCCCCCACTATGGTCGAGAAACAATTTTTTAGTGGATCTTTACTTCATAAAATGGTACTACTGACCAAATTTCATATTCATAACTTCAGTGGTTTCGACTCGGCGATGATGAATCAGTGAAATTAGTCAGGAAATGTTATTATATACTTATATAAAGATGAGCCGGGATCTATTAAAGTTTGGAATACTATGCGTTTAACTTTCTTAGCAAATATGGTTATTGTAAGTGCAAGATTTGATTTGCACAAAAAAAATAACGTGCAAAATAAATATAATTTGGAATGATTTATAGGAAAAAACATAAACATGATTCAATGCATAGCTTGATCTTGCCTTTTAGATGAGTGATTGAGTTTGTAATCAAATCGGTTTTAGGAATTTTTTTCTCTATTCATCTTATCTTTTTTTTCCCATGAATGATTTTTAAATTCAATTTTTTCTCTCTTCGCAATTTTTGAGTCCATCATACTGCTTGGTTTTTTATTTTTCATATCAGTTTTTCCATCTTCCTTTTGACAGTTGATGGTTCTTTTTCTTCTATTTCCCTGTCTTTTCTCCATCGTGGCTCATCACATTACTTTTCTTGTTGTCATTTCCTATGCATTTATTCTTTCATCTTCTTCCAGCTTTTGAAAATTTTGCTTTTCCTCTTTTCCTATAATTTTCTCTGTCATTTCCTCTCACGAAGCTGGGCTGGAAGAGATCTCGGCAACGGGATAAGCCCGGTGGCAGAGACCCTGGCGTTCATTCATTCATTGTCTTTTCCTCTTCTCTGCCTATATATTTTTCTTTCCTTTCCAATTTCTTTTCTTACATCTTATTTCGATTTCTTTCGTTTTCTTCACCTTGTTTTTTCCCAGTCCACAATTTTCTTCGCTTTTTATTTTATTTTTTTTTAATTTTGTTCCCTTTCTATTTCCTTGTTTATTTTCTTACCTTTCTATTTTCTTCGAATTCTTTTCTTCAAGGAAACACATATTTTCTATGAAAGATATTAAGGAAAATATCTGTTTCCTTGACACCTTGGGAAGAAAAAACAACCGTCTATCTCACTGTTTCCTTGCCTTTTTTATTTTTACACTATTCTTTGTTTTCTTCTCTTTGCACAATTGTCATCCTTTTCTTTTTCTTTGTACACTTTCTTCCTTTTCTATTTCCATTTTCACTCTTTTCTTCCCTTTCCTTCACTTTGCAAATTTTTCATGCCTTTCTTTTTATTTTGTGCACTTTTCTTTCCTTTCTTTTTCTTTGAACACTTTTTTCTCATTTTTTTTATTTGTACACTTTCTTCCCTTTCTATTTTCTTTGGCCAATTTTCTGCATTGTTTTACACAAATGTTCATTTTCACGTTTTCATATATCGTGGTTTTCCCTCTCACTATTTATGATTTTACATTTTTCTTCCCTTTTTTTCCTATATTTTTTCTCTATTTTCTTTATTCTCAATTATCTACTTTTCTGCTTCCTATATTTTTCTCCTTGCTTTATTCAATTTTTCTTGATTTTTTATTCAGTTTTCTTCCTCCAAAATTTTTTTTATTGGAGCACTACATTCCACACATGCACCTCGCAAACATTATTCTGGGGAATTTCTAATGAATCGGTTCCATGTCGGGACGTATGCGCGCGCGTGTGGGTGTGTGAGTGTGCGTGCATATACGAGAATAGTTCTAACGTATTCATGGTGTCAGAGTTTTGCGTATTTCGCGTTATAATAGTGCTGCCATCTGTCTTCTATAGTTTGAAGTGAAAATAGAAAATTCCCGAATTCCCAAGTTGTGTGAGCACCGCGATTTTTTTTCTAGTTAATTACTTTAGATATTTATTCTTTTCTGTATGAAAAGTTAAATTTTCCTTTTTTTTGCAAAAAGTTTTGTTTTGATTTCATTGTTATTTTCAAAGTAAACAACGACTTTGAACATCCGTTTAACACGTCCTATCGCACATAAACACGCGCTCCGTCCGATTTCCAAAAGAACAGTCGCATACTAACGACGACGTAGCTGTTAGAAAGCATAAATAAAAATCTCTGACTCTGTGGCGTTTGGTGAATAATAAATATACTTTTGTCACCAGTGTCATACACTTTGAACTTTCTTTTCACGGAAAAATACACGCAAACCTTTTCAGCGAAATGCCTGCCATTTCATGAAAAATGTTCATTTTTCGAGCATAGAAAAGCGCAGCGAAATTCATCATTCGTCGTTTCGTTTCAGAGCACGTTCTTTGGCTAAGACTCCGGAGGTTGTCCCAAGGATTTATGATCCTGATCCCAGGACTCGCTTTATTTATTGCCAGAAACGCGTAAACATTCACAGACTCTAACCTTTAAGAAGAGAAGGATAAAAAAAAAAGAAGGATGGGAAAAAACGTCTGGACACGAAGAAAATTTGTGGGTAGTGAGTGAAAAATTAATCCTTTTTGGCTGACGCCGATATCTCATCATCTTTTGGGCTGTTACATCCTTCAGCCTATAATTAGAAAACTCGAAACCATTTCACTATATCAATATTTTCATTGACATGCACAAATCAAGGAAACTTATTTAAGGATAACCACTTCAATTACGGTATTGATTCTAAGTCATGTAAAACTGCTCTAGTAAATCTCAGTCAGGAGAAGTTCAAAGTCTTAGCTGGGAATAAAATTTTCAGTGAAGTTTATGACCATCGACTACCGATAACTCACTGTAATTTTGGCGTAGAATAAATATAAGAAAGTGATTGTTGTTCTCAAGTATATATATTATTTTATGATAATTTTACAATGTTTTTCAACAAAAAAAATCTATGTTTATCCGTATGAATGTGCATAAAAGTGACTTATCCTCCGTTGTTCAGTTCGGGATCTGGAAAATTCACCTCCAAAATCTAGTGGCCCGGATGTTTCGCCTTTACTACATTTCAACCCCGAAAATTTCGTCCTCGGCATTTGGCCCAGACGATTTCCCCCGGACGGGCCAAGTGAGTGGTTGTGGTGAGCGAGCGAGTGTCTTATACGGTTACTTACCGGCTCACTTGGCTACTCTCATAGGCCTACACACCCACTCACTTTATAATTCACCTACTTATAGGGTCACTGATACAGTTACTCACCCACTCACTCTATAATTCACCTATTTATAAGGTTACTCCCGAACTCACTTGACCCCGACAGGAGCGAGATGCATCGGGGACGAAACGTTTGGGGTGGGGGAGCGGCTAAGTTTTCCTTAACCGTTTAGACTAGTGTTTGCTAAGCGCTTTCGCCCATGGTTCTTCTGGACGTATTCAATTTTACTAATCTTTGACAATTTTCTGGCTGTAATTCACAACTTTACTTGAATTTGACATTTTTTTTTGCTGTAGTTGCCAATTTTATTTGGCGTTGACTATATTTTTTAAATTTTGAATGCAAACTTTAATGCTTTCAACTATTTTTAGACGATATTTCGTATTTTCATGTGCGAAATATGGTCAGCAGTGGTATTTATCGTCGTGTTGATAAATACTTTATTAATGCATTTTTTTAGTTAATTTCACTGTTGCCATTACTCCGCAAGTTATCAAACCCATTTGCTCACTAATAAGGTGTTAAGCGAGATGATTCGCTCAGATGGATATTTTATATTTCACAATAAGATCCTCATTTCGTTTTGTTTTTTTTGGTATCATGTGTATATAGTATGGCAAGTGTAAGATAACAGATGAGATGGCATGGGGGCCCCCTCCAAAAACTAACCTTTGACGGGGGGGGGGCACAACCAAGGGGCCCGTTTTTAAAATGTACTTCCATCCTAATAATGCGTACGTTCTCCTTCTTAACGAAATCCAGAAACTTTTCTCCAACTTCCAACCCCGTCTTCATCTGTAACGACCACAAAATTTGTTATTCTCGACAGTACCCAATTGTCCGGGAAAATATGTTGCAAACATTTTTGTTCGTTCTTTTTTCTTCTTTTCTTTTTTGAAACGAAATAAAATCTTTTGAGATTCTGCCACGAAGCTGGGCTGGAAGAGATCTCGGCAACGGGATAAGTCCAGTGGCAAAGTTCTGGCGTTCATTCATTCATGTTGCCATTATTTGTTTTTTTCTCATTCAGGGTGAGGGAGCTCGTAAGATCATACTATGATCTTTTCTCCCTTATCCCATCTACATCCATGTTTGTATATATCCATGTAGCTATTAACAATTCCTGTTCTTGTGTAAGTGAAATAAATTTGGAATTTGATAACTTTTCTATCGCAGCAACTTTCATGAGCCGGATGACACTCTTTGGCGGGCCGGAGGTTACGCACCTCATAGAACATCCCAGATTCGGAAGGGGAGTCATATGTGTTGAGAATCACTTTTTCAGACGGCTTCACGTTTAACAACTAAGTCACACACAAAAGAAGTAGAATAAAAGCTGAATTCTCATACTGAGTGTAAATCCTTTAGTGCTGTATATAGGTATAATTTACACCTACATTGTCCGATACACACGGTGGACCCATACGTTCACATATGCACTATATAAATATACGACCACCATTCCAGAATAAACTAGCAGCAATGGATTCAGAAAGAAATAGCATTTAATATTTAGAAAAAAAGCTATTGGCATGTCAAGATATTTTCCAAGAAATTGGAAAGAAGAAGTAGAAATATTTCATGAAATCTTCAGAAGATATATATATATATATATATAAAAGTAAAATAAGTTCGGAAATATATCATGACAAGCAGTTTAAATTGGATGGGGCATGTTCATGCAATCCCAGTCTAGAACGAGGGCAATAAAACCACTAGAAATGGCCAAAGAGGGAACCCGTGAATATATCTTTTGAAGATATACGTCCAGAACACACGGAAACACGGCAATAATTCAGTTTGAGGAGAGATGGCCTAGAGAGAATATCTTCGATAGAGGAGTTCGGTCATCAGTTACGCGAACTTTGAACTCTTTTTCAAGTCAAGCAACGATATTTAATGGACAAGTTTATCGTGTTTCGTTTAGTTTTTATTTTCAAAACGGAATATCCAGAATACAGTCAAGTGAATAAAGTCGGTTATAACGACCTGACTAAGATGAGCTTTTCTTTGAATTGGTGATGTAATTGATAGGTTTTTTATCTGGTGTTCGCAAAAAGAATGTATAAATTAAGTCATTATGCTCGAAGTCGTTGCATATTCATCGGTGTTATAAACAAGGCTTATTAATATTTTATTTATGAATCAGCCGGAATTAACAATTATAGACGTTATATCCAATGTGTCGTTAGAACCTAGGTCTTTACATCTGAGTTTGACTCTATATTTGATGAAAGAATAATCTTATATCGAAAATGGTCTCAAATGCATATCATCAAACAATAACATTCCTTGAAATTTAAATGCATATCATGAAACAATAACATTCCTTGAAATTTAAATGCATATCATGAAACAATAACATTCCTTGAATTTTAAATGCATATCATGAAACAATAACATTCCTTGAATTTTAAATGCACATCATGAAACAATAGCATTCCTTGAAGTTAACGTCATTTTCTGTCAAGTTGCGTAGTTTTGTCTCAGTTGCCAAGTCAAACTTGATTGTAACGACATTGGAGATTTGGCAAAGTTTATCGTTATAACCGAGGTTTATCGTTTTCAAGACATAAACACAAAAAAAAAAAAAAAAAAATTAATCAAATTCAATCAAATTCTGTAAAGAGTTTAAAGTTGTAATTATAAAGTTTTATGATTAGGGTGACCATATTTAACGCTCCGATGGCGGTGCTTATAGAGTAACACCAATGATAGCATGATATCTGTGAGATCAACGACTAAAAATCAATCACAATCACAAATATATATCATATTATTTAGGGAAAAAGTGATAGAATAATGCAGATGTACCAATATTAAACTCTAATTTTAGAAACATCAACATAAACTTCGAAAAAGTTAACACCAAGTGGAACTTCAGTGTTCCACATAATTACTTTCACTTAACACCTTGACAGCGTCATATATTTCAGAAAAATAGTAAATTTTTTGTGCTCCTTAATTTCATTCTCTTCCATATAAAGGTTAGAAAATGGTTATTTCGCGTAAAAAATGAAGTTTTAATTGCAATAACTACTATGCTTACTGATTTCACAAGCTCGTAAAAAAATTAATTAATTGCAGTCATATTTTATTCAATAACAGCGAAATGAACCACATTTTGAATCTAAATACAATATAACCCAATGCCAAATTCCACACAACAATGAGACGTTTAAAAAAAAATCGATTTTGCTCAAAATTCGCTTAAAATTTGGAGGAATTCAGAAATCCAACTAAGTGCGCGAAACACTCATTCCCAATGCGTGCTGTCTGAAATGGAAAAGAAATGTAGGTCCAGTATATACACTAATGTCCATAAATTAAGGATAATTCAGAATTACACGGAAATCGAAATCTAAAGTACAAATTTCACCTGTAGAATTATCACACACATCTGCAAGAATGATATGCAAATTTCAGGAAGCCACCAGATGATGCCGATAGTACGTCACAATGACGAGAGTGTAAGAGGGGGGTATATAAGGAATGGTGGCAAAGAAGTGAAATTGTTCACAAGAGTTCTGTAAGGCGCTATTCGCCATAAGCGAATAGTTATGACACAGAGGGCGCATGTGGATGATTTTTTACGTGGTAGAATTATCGGCCGCCTGGAATGTGGGCGTACTCAGATGGAAGTATCCGAGGAACTTGGAATTGCCCAAAGTGCCATCTCTAGGCTTTGGCACCGATTCCACGGTAACGGAAATGTCAGTAGACGTTACAGTACAGGTCACCCCCTGAGTTACAACGCCGAATGAAGACCGGTATTTGGCAGTAACTGCCAAAAGAAGCAGACGGAGCACAACATCCGACCTGTCTCGTGAGCTATCTGCAGCCACGGGTACCACAGTTTCAAGGCAAACCGTGTACAGACGTTTGGGAGATATTGGTCTATATGCTCGAAGGCCTGTCAGATGTGTTTCGCTCACGGCAACTCACTGTCGGCAGCGATTAGCCTGGAGTAGAGAACATGCAATGTGAACATCGTCACAGTGGGCTTGTGTGATGTTTTCCGACGAGTCCAGGTTTAGCTTGCAGTCTGATTCCCGTCGGACTTTCATATGGAGAACGCCAGGTACCCGTTACCACCAACACAACATCATTGAACGACACCGTTACGGTGGTGCAGAATTACTCGTTTGGGGTGGAATTATACTGGGTTCCAGAGCAGATCTGCATATTCAAACCGGAACCATGAAAGCCCAAATTTATCGGGACATCATTCTGGAACAACATGTACGTTTTTTTAGGGGTGCCATGGGCGCAGAATTTGTGTTTATGGATGACAACGCCCGTCCTCACCGAGCAAACATCGTAAACGAATGCCTTGAATCTGAGGATATAACCCGTATGGAATGGCCAGAATTCTCACCTGACTTGAATCCGATAGAGCATGTGTGGGACATGCTTGGCCGACGAGTTGCAGCCCGTCAACCACCTCCTACATGTGTACCGGAGCATTGCTTGCTGAGTGGAGTGATCTTCCCCAAGATCAGATCGATAATTTGATACTCAGCATGCCAAGGCGTTGTACGGACTGTATTTCATCGCATGGGAGACATACAATGTATTAACCATCATACCAACCATTTAATAGTAAGTTTTTGTAAAGGAGATATTTTTTTACAATTGCTCCAGGGAGCAAAAATCGTAGTTTTTATGAATGGTATCATAGATACACCATCGTTTTTGTTCTTTATCTTTTGTTTAATAAATGGGCTTTATGAATAAGTAACGTTTGTTTTGTTTCTGAACCTTTATTTGCCGGAGCTGGCATTATCCTTAATTTATGGACATGAGTGTATATCGTAATACGGTAAATCACCGATTCTTGCCAAAGCTGTTGCCAATTGTCACAGCGACGCCATTGACACATTTTGTGCCCCTACAACTGCGAAAGTTCGAAGATTAAAATTTGTCCCTCCCCCCCCTAAAGTTCCCCCTTTGCACACCTCTAATTTTCACCCTAGTATTAACCGACCTTATATATATATAATCAAGGTCCTTCAACATTATTCTTTATGGCATACATGCTCAAACCATGGCCCTCGGAGTCACTAGATTCGGCTTGCAACCTCAAACCTAATTTTGCAAAAATTAATAGAATGGCATATTACCAGTTCACGTAGGTGACACGGTACTGGTCCACATCACTTAAGTGCTCCGCGGCTACATTACGAGATCATTTAAGCAATCTGCGGAGCTGTTCCACATCACTCGAGTGACTCGCAGCATAGTTCAAAACCACTGCGCGGCTTACGGCATATTTCAATACCCTTTGTACTTGACCTGCAGCACTCTTCCAAATCACAGAAGTGGTCCCGCGACACATTTCTAGGTCACTTAACTGATTTTCGGTCACGTACCACTTCACTTGAGCGGCCTGCGGCGCATTTCCAGAACACTCAAGAGGCCTGCGACATGTTTTCAAACCAAGGAAGTGGCACCCACTCTCCAAAAGGTTGAACAACTTTGTCTATGGAAAGCAGCCGTTGAATAATTAACGTCATAGCCGTGTTTTCGAAACAACCGAGGTCAATTATAACCGAGTTTTATTGTATTTCCAAAAATATTTTAAGATTCATTCTCGCTAAGGTAATTAAGGAATAATTCGAACCCTTTTAATGCAAAATAAAAGAGTAGAAGAAAAAAAAAACAAGAAACGCGTAATATTGATGACTCGGAAAACAGACATAATGCATCCTCATTAGCAGTTTCAAGAATCACAGAATGGCTAATGAGATGAAGTTCATTAGAAACTGGGGACGAAAATCGATCTTTATTTACTTGAAAACCTAACGTTTGAAAGAAAAACACTCCCATTTGTTAAGAGAATATTTGTTGTTGTTTTTTTTTAATTTTATCCGGTTTTTTTCCCCCATTTCATACACGAAATTTCTTTAAAATATAAGGAAATGGTTGCGGTATATTTTTCATTTCTTTACAAATAATACGATTGTCTTAAAAATATATTGAAAACAGAACCGAATATTTTTGAAGGTATCATCATTATGTACATAAACATCAATTCACGCACTCGAAAAAAGATTTTTGCAGCATAAATGGAATATGTAGGAGGAAAAATAAATGTATTTTAATTCAATGTTGTTTCAAACAAATAACCGTTCATTTAAGAAAAATTTCGAGGGCACAACTGCGATGATGATTCAAAAAGAAGAAATACGAATAAATATTATTTTATTGAAATATGTTATAAGGATGCTCAGGAAACCATGAATTGTTGTTATAACCGAGGTGTCGTTGTCGGGGAGGTTCTATTTGAAGATGATTGTTAGAGTGGTGTGGTTAAACGTTATAATTTCACCTTGATATAAATTGTTAAAACATGGCAATCACATATTCCTAAGAGATCTTTACGATCTGTTCAGGGAATTTGTTAGTGTTTGTAGACATTTATGCCCGGAAAATATATTCGGGATTCGTACGCAGACCTGCACAGTCAGAGACTGGCTCCCAAATCACTCGACTGCTTGACAATACGACTGCTTGGGAATACAAGAATCAACAAATTGACGTTAGGGCTGCGGTGTCATGGTAAACGTCTCCTAACCAGATCATAGCCCGTCGCTCTGTCTCAGTGAAAAGATACAGTGGAACTTTGGTTCACGAGCAGTTCGGTTTGCGAGCAATTTCCATAACGAACATAAATTTTGTATAAAAAAATTGATCCGATTAACGAGTGATGATTCGTATTACGAGCAAAAATTTTGTTTGAGTGCTTTGTTTATTTATTGTCACTTTACCACAAAGGAGCTGATGGTTTTTCACTTTTTTCTTTATAAATTCTGCTTGGCCAGGAGTTGACCGTAGACAAACTGATGGACCTCCATTGCATGCAATAGCAAGATCTTATGGAGGGTATCCTTTCTGAAAAAGGGAGGAGTACCTAGCTTCAAATAAGATTAGAGAGATATGTAGAATGTGAGAATATGTTCAAGATACTGTTGAAAAGAATCAATCAAATAAAGCTGTAGCAGCGTGCGAGCAATGAATCTGTCCAAGAAAAATGCAAATTCTCCATTTCCGAGAAATCCTAAAAGGGAGGCAAAAAACTAGTGTCATTAGATACGTTTTGTTTTTGAACATCACACCAAAATAATAAGTTTTCAGAAAAAAGTGTGTCCCTAAGTCGTCCAAAACAATACTCCTTCCTCCTCTCTTTCGTCGGGTTTAGAGTAAGTTAATTTGTAAACATCATCTTATTGCATGTTTATTTATGGCGTTGTTATGTTATGAATTTTTTATCGTATTATTTATTATATTATAATTGTGTTGTACTCTTGAACGAAGCCGTTTTTGTTAGTCATTTTTATGTGAATGAATAGTTGTGAAACGAATTATGCGAGTTTGTATAATATATTTCCTATGGGAGAAGTTTTATTCGAATAATTGGCACGTTGGCGGAACGAATTAAGCTCGTTAACCGAAGTTCCACTGCAGGGGGAATTTTCCACATAAGCAGGAAGTCAAAAAAGATCCGGGGCATGCTTGAAGCGTATGTGTGTGTTGTGAACGTAACGTGAACTTCGTTTTTATGTAATGTTTGTTATAGTGTTGCCATCTATATCTCAAATCGTTATTGAACTGTAGTGATTGAAAATTTGTATGTTGTAGGCCTGTTGCTCTCTGTGGCGAGACTTGTTGTCGGTTGCTGGAATGTCGTGCAGAGGATCAAAAGTGTGATCGGCGAGAGCGGTGGCCATATTGAAAGTGGCCGATGTCCTTGAAGAAGTGAATATGATGAATGGAGCGTGATGTTCCCTATAATTCCATCTCTGTTGTTCATCTGCCTGTTTCTTTAAACTCATTTTTTACACTATAACCACACCACATTTTCCCCTACCCCCCATTTTACCCTGACAATAAGAACTTTTTTTTCCTGCGGAGATGTGATGTAATCATTAGTCCCCTTACAAAGTTTTTGGTGTTATTCTGGTTATTATTAGTTTCCCAAATTTTTATAAGTTATAATTACAATAAATGATCTTAGCTGCTATCTTATTCCACTGTTCTAAAATGAGCATGACAGTAGAATTTCTTGACCACGTTCAAAGCCTGATTTATGGTAACAGTTCATGATCATCCGTTACGAAACAGTTTTCCAAATTTTGCTTATCATTCTTATGCTTGTTCTCTCTATCAGGGAAATATATTTTCATTAACGTACTACAATTTGTACTTTCCGATACTCCTAATGACAATAAAAAAATTCAGTTTTTCGATGGTACACATTGATCTACAGGTGGAAAAGCATAGCCGGTATTAAATGATACAGCCTCGAATCACTCTAGTTGAACAAAGTTAAAATGGGCATTAACTTATCAAAGAAAAAATGAATTTTTTCAAACTTTCTCTCTCATTTGTCTTTAAAACATTTTTTTTCACAACTTAGTCGAGGAAAGGAAAGTCTGACGTCTTGGAGATTTTTCTCCAAACTAAATTTAGTCATGAAAAAAGCACGATTTTTTCTCTCCAACTTCGAATTAACCAAAACGTT
This sequence comes from Pholcus phalangioides, assembly GCF_987345545.1. NCBI lineage: Eukaryota > Metazoa > Arthropoda > Arachnida > Araneae > Pholcidae > Pholcus > Pholcus phalangioides. The sequence goes on from NW_028301628.1 coordinate 23,241,964, forward strand.
CAGAAAGAAATTCGAATTAAACAAGAAATTTTAACATTAAAACCGTTAGAAATCTCAAGGGGAGTTCGAAAAAGTTCGAGCTATCCAAACTATTCGAATTAACCAAGTTGAACTGTATTTATTATTCGTTATTTTTTATCATAAGATAAAACAAAAAGTTTTATAAAAGTGTGGCCATACATGGTTGACTATAACAAAACATTTATTACCCAGCTACATTTTTTCAAACATATCAAGCTAGTAATTACATACATGTATTTGAGCATTTATGATGCGTGTATTTTTATATTAATTTCACAAGATGGACGTAGAAAGTGAGTCAATCTCCGCCAATGAATAGCATTATTTGGAATAATAATGTCTTCACCAAGACAGTTTACACCTGCTCACGGCTTTGCATAACGTGTCCGAAATTACAAATTTAGTCGCGTTTCAAATCTTTTCGCATCGAATAGCTGCTGTAATATGAGCAATTTCACCCAGCTTCATTCAGTTTTGCGAGTCATATTCCTTCTAGAGGCTCGAATTTCCATCGAGAGAAATGCACAAATTAATTGAATCTTTGCTAAAGATTTCCACGTATTTCTCCCTCCGAATCTCCGTGCGAAGGATAGAATAATCTATCATTTAATTTTGACGACTCGTCCCTAAAGCTTTTGTCCCCCTGTAAAACTTTAATTACATATCTGGAAGTGCGATGTGTATAGGCAAGGCAAGGAGAGAGAAAGGACGAGTACGTTATGTATGCTCAAAGAATATGTACGACCGGTTGGCGTGTGTACCGGTGAAGTTGTTCACTGTCCATTAAGAGCAGTTTCGGGCGAAGTTCAATATATATATGCGACGGATACGGAGGAAAAGCGCATTCAATAAATTGCAATTCCATTACGTTTTACCATTGTTCGACATTGCGGAAGGATAAATCCCGATTTCGCTGCCGTGTTTCCGTATAGGAGATGATTTTAATACTGAGTACACACACACACGACGGATGGTTACCGCTCGCTCGGTTGGAAAAACTCTAAACAACATTCTGAATACTAATATACACACATACTCAATAAGTAATTTTCTCGTGATGCGACGATAAATACAAACTTTTTCGATGAATATTGTACGAATTGCTTCTGGAACTTGATATGCGTTCTGAATGCGTGATTGTTACTGAATAATTTATCTCACAAATCTATAGAGGAAAAAAGTGTGGGTAATGGAATGAATGTATGGAATACAATTTTGTTTTTTTTCGATTACTCTAATTCGAAACATGATTAGGAACCTGAAACGTGTATTTAAAAAAAATATGAAATCTTGTTTTTGCATCAATGAGAGTTTATCATATTTAAAAATAAATATCATGTCTGAGGAAAAAGAGGCGTTGAAAAAAATCGTTTTTAAAGATCACTAATTCAATGCGATCAAAAAAGGATATGTAATGAGTCTATCACAAAAAAAAATTAAAACTTCATCATTTGTTTTTGTGGATGATGATGTGGTGGTCTCATAGTCTGTTTACAAGAGTTACAGGTGTAATATTCCTTCTCTTCCCTATAATGTCAAGATGGGCCCCACAGAGAACAGGATACATCATTGCTAGAAATTTCCTCTTCTGTCTTACTAAACTTTTCGTCTTCTAGCCCAACTCAGAAAATACTTGTAGCATTCCACATTACCCGATACACCATCTGTGAATTTTTCCATTCCATCTAACGAAAAAATCGCTAGTTGAAAAATGACCAGAGCACAATAAAATACAACATTTTTATGATGCAAGTTGTACTCAGTTTCAAATTATTGGGAACATTTCATACGGAAAACAATGTTTACCTTAACAACTATCTAAAAATTCATTTAGTCACCTGTCGTAAACAACTGCTTTTGTGATGATTTTGGATGAAGAAACTGTTAATTTGGCAATTATTTTTTAAAGATACACATTTTTCACTTCTATAACCTGTGCACCCCACCCTCTCCAAAGCACGTGCCTCTCGCACACCCGAGAGTGGCTGTGGTTGGGAATCACTCATTTAAAGAAAGGCTGAGAATCAATTAAAATTTTTAACTGGTTAATCAAAAATATTTAATCGATTAATCAACCAATTAATCGAATATTTTTGAGATCATATAATGTTAAGATGGTATAAAAATATATTTTATTGGTATCACTCACGTATTCTGTAGGTGTAAAAAAAAAATATGGGAATAGGTTAATAAATTAAGTCAAGAGCCCGCTTCAAGAAATTTAATATACTGAGCTTACTTTTCAAAACCTGTAATTTCTTCATTTGGATCTTGTTTTTTTAAAAAGAAATCGGTTAGTTCTTGTTGTTACTCCCTGATTTCGAAACTACTTTCGATTATACTGTTGCTTGCCTGCCTGGAAACTCCTCTCGAATGGTACTTGTGAGGAAACGAGCTGATGCTTCCAAGAATACAGAAATTGTACTTTTCATAGTGGAAACAATAAATGTTGATCTTGTCTTCTAAAATTTCCATCAGACTCAATTGGAAACTGAAATCATCAAGTTCTGTTGAATCTAATTTCATCAAAATATATATCTATTCAAATATTTAAAATATGGTCACTTATCCTAAATTTTCTGTATAAAACATGATTTTTGACATCTAATCGGTTTTTTTAAAAAAAAGTTAATTCACAAACTTTTAGTAAAAATTTAAAACGAATTTATTGAGTCGATTAACTCAACTAAAAATTTTAACTGCGTTTAACAAATGATCGATTAACCAAGCCGATTAATCGGACCAGCCCTAATTTAAACTATCTAAAACAGAAACTCAACGTAATGGAAATATTGATTTCGTAACATAGTTGCAGTAGGAATATGACACCACTCTTTCCATTATTTATAACTAATCTGCTTCGTCAGTAAAAATGTGACGACTAATACATTCCTTTCGAGTAATGCCCGCTCATAAAATCGTCCAATCGACAAAAAAGAGCCATAAATGAAACGAAATATCTTTCGAGTTAAATCAAGAGTATAGTTTCGGTATAACGTAATATTATTTAGTATTTCTTTCTCAAAATAAGTACGTACTTAGATTTAAAAAAAAAATAAAAGAAATTCTAGCTCCTGATTTTTCTTTGGTCCATGTGTTTTATGGCCGAAAATAAATGGATAGAAACAAAAGACACAAAACAGTTATTATGACAACAGGATAAAAGCAGAGTTTCTTTGAATTTCTTATATATTAGTATTTTTTTTAGTTCTCTTCGTAGATCCGAATCTAATAAATCGTATCTAGCCACAAATTGGATTCGTATTTGATGGTTTCTAGACATTATCCTCTTCTTATTTGTAATATATATATGTGCGTACTTCATATATATATATATATATACACCATTTCTTTTTTGTCTTGATTTTGAAAGAAATACAGAAAAAAAATAGGAGAAAATAATACTAACTGCATCACGAGAGACAAATGTCCTGAGTGTAGAAGGATTGAGATTATTGCATTGAGTTGAAAAACACGATATCAGAGGAGTAATAAAATATCGGGGATTGTTGCGTAAGTAAGGGGATAAAAGAGAAGAAAAATGCCATGTACATACGAGTATTACTGTGTGATATAATTACATGTACAGTAATTCGTTTTCCATTCCCGGTGATATCCAGTTTATACAATTGTTTTAAATTCAATACGTGAAGATACTCCAAGTAAAACAATTCATTTATATTTTTATACGTAACTATCTATGACGGGGGAATATATGCGGTCATTGAATAACTCCAAGAATTTCATCACAAGAAGAAATCCCTAGAGACCATAAAGGTACCTTCAGCCTACTCTGAAATGACATGGGAACACGTGATAATGCGCGTGATTTAAAATTCCTCCTACGAGTATTCTGTAGTTCATCAATAAGAGCACCGTATGGCTGCATACGCTTTAATTCTAATAAGCATAATGTTGATCAAGTAAAAATGATTTGTTCTATTCGTCGTTATGATTAATCTCTCGCGAATATTAATTCAGGAAATCGCTCACGAGCATATTTCACAAGTATATCGCTAATTAATTGTCCTGCTATTTTTGGTGCGTTCTCTCTCCCTTATTTATACACATGTTCCGATTGGAGAATTCTTTGATGAAGGTGCCCTTTTAGGCAAGCACCTATGCTGTTTTTGAATTTTTCAGGAACTTTTCAAATAAGGCGGAACGTTGTGATTGCAGTAAAGAATGTGGAATACAAACAACTTCCCAAAAAAAGTCAAAGACCGGAAGAAGAAAGAAAACTTGGAATATCTCTATTCGCATACCTAACGCTTCCTATGTCAGGGGTTTCCAACGTTCTTGCGGAATCCTCGATGATAATAAAAATGAGGCTGTTCTACGGAGCTTAAACAAATTTTTGAATATTTATCCAAAAAAAAAATTGTCCCTACTCCCGTCTGAACAACATCATAATTCCAGGGAAAACTGAAAGCGGGCCTTGCACCAACTATTGGGGCGTACGCAGAATCGACCTTTAAATGGGGCACAAAATGCTTGTTTTCTTCTTTGGAAGCTCTGGGGAAGGATCTGGGATTTTCCATGGCGTTTGATAATGCGAAAAAAACTGTCACGGAACACCAGTTGGAAGCCGAAATTCTGTAATTGCTGCACAAAAATCATCTTGAGCTTGTGGAAGGCCATACAAATCTGCACAAAAATAGAACATCCAATGTTTGGCAATCCAAATGACGCACGTTAGAAGTTCTTCAGGAATATTAACGTGGGGAGCGTTTGGTTCAATAATCCAAATGACGCATCGCATTCTCCACGCTTATTTCGAAAAATCCCAGGAAAGCATCGTTGCTTTCCCCCAAACAAACACCTTCGCTAAAGAAGTCTCGACTTAAAGCGCGTAAATATAAGAGAGAAAACATCGAAACTATCATGATAATTACTTTTGGAAGATAAAACGTGAAAATTTAGTGCATATGGGAATAAAGATAGGAGAAAAGTCCCACTACTTTTTTTAAATTTAAAACTTTATATTTCAACTCAAATTTTGTTTCCTGTTAAACGTTCAGGTTTATATTCTCAAACTTATTTACAGTTTTTAAAATTATGACCATTGCGAAAATTTTTTGCCATTTCCAATATCTTATTTACCCAATGAGTAAATGGTAAAATGAGAAAATGGTCCTCACCATAAAAACAAAGTTTGAGGGGGATAATCGTGATTATTTCAGGCGGAGCAAACAACTTCAATCCAAAGAAACAGAATAAAAAAAAATGTTTTGTTACATTCCTAAAAACAGCCAGAATTACATAAACATAATAAATTGATTTTGCAACCGTCAATGCTTTAATTACCATCCACCTGTGAAAATTTTCAAATTTCACTCATGATCTCAAACTGTATTTGAGTTTATAATTTATTATGTGGAGCGTATGGTTTTAGTAATCCTCGTATAAAGCAACAAAATCAATACCTGTACGTGAAATACTTAAAAAAACTTTATGGAGGTTTGGGGGTTATTATCATTATTGTTTCCCCTCTCCCCCGTCACACACAGTTTCAAATATAGCCAGATATCCCTCAATAGCCTCTACTATCAGTCACTGCAGTGGGAGAAAAAAAAAATGAAAACTCAGCGTTTCGTGATGTCCTGAGGGGAATACTCTTCTATGATGGCCTTTTTTACCCGGTATCACTTTCTCTGGATTTTTGTTTTGTGGTATGGAAGTCTCTTGAGTCCCCGGCAAAGAAAGTACGGGCGTATAAAAAGAAAATACTCATTGATGGACTGATACAGGAAGAGTCTCTTGAGGAAAAGATCTCGATATTTGAGCAGTTCTTTGCAGTTTTCTCAGGTGTTTTATTTATTTTTTGTCACTTGTGCTTTCACAAGCAAATGATATTTCAAAAGGGGGAATCTAAATTAACATTTTTTTCCCGATGGTTTTGTTTTCCTTGATTGGTAACCATTCACACACCACGTTAATTTGCATAAATAAAAAATTGCTTTAATGGTTTTTTTTACCCGTATTTAGAAAAAAAAGGTTACAGGGTGCCCCAAAATTGACGGGCTCATTGCAAAGAAAAAAAGAACGAAAAGCCACAGAAATGCAACGTGGCTGTAATTTGTGCCTAAAAAAAACACGTTAACTCTGACGTTGCTGATATGTGTATAAACTAAAATATGGTTTCATATTTATTTATTTTTAATACCCAATATACGTGACATGGTGTAGTTTCAGAAATGAATTAGCAGTAACTCTTTTAATCGCCTCAGCCGGAATGGCCTAATTGTATTCGGACTGCTTATCAAAATTCGAAAACAAGTTCGTAAACAGATGACGATGAAGTCTAAAAAAATAGAATTTGATGCAGCAAGGGTGCTGCACAACCTCCGAACCGATAAGAGGCTAAATTTGGCCCGCCAACCAGTTCCAAGAAAGTTGTTTCTAGAAAAAGAAAATTAATACAAACGATATACGATACATGCCAAGCAAAATAGAATTGCAAAAATACGGGATATCGCCGGAAAAAAAATGACCAAAGGCAGATAAAGGTGTCATTTACAGTCAAAACATTTTTCAAAGGCAAGTCAAATTGTCATGTACAGCCGAAAAAACTGTCAAAGGCAAGTAAAGTTGCCATTTACAGCCGATATATTTGCTAAAATAAAGCAAAGTGGTCATTTACAGCCGAAAATTTTTTCAAAGCAAGTAAAGTTGCCATTGGAAGAAGAAAAAAATTCTCCAAATTCAGAAACAAAAAGTTGTCATTTACAGCTGAAAGATTTGTCAAAGTTAAACTGTCGCTGAATCGGTTGAAGAATCGCCAAGAAGATGATTCGCTGAGAATGATGGTTGCTGCAATGTACTTAACAAATATGGGAGATCAATATTTTTGTATGCCTATAATTAATTCTGAAAATTAGTCATAATTATTATGATAAAATTAGTCGTAATCATTATTATAAAATTAGTCACAATTATTATTATAAAATTAGTCATAATTATTATTATAAAATTACTCACTTATTATTATAAAATTAGTCATAATTATTATTATAAAATTAGTCATAATTATTATTATAAAATTAGTCATAATTATTATTATAAAATTTATGTCTTATTATTATTATAATTAAAATAATCTCAATTCTTGATTTCAAAAATTCAACTGATCCTCCTTCAAAATAAGGTAAAAACGGGACATTTTCTAAAAAAAATTCGGGTAGACAAATAAATCACACAGGGATATCCCGTAAAGTACCAATCGAGTCAAAATTACCGCGTATCTGTCCCGCGGACCGAAAAGGTTGTGCACCCGTGCAGTAGACCCAACAGTATTTTCGATTTCCGGACTGAGATGTCGTCGCGGTTTTCCGCAAATATTGTTCTGAGACCACATCATGCTGTTGTTGAAAATCAGTTGGTGCACAAACTTATCCGTCGAAAGAAGCCAGATTAGGTATTTCTGTCGCATGTAAGAAGCCTGTGTATATGGGCTGACCATAACACCCGCATTCTACGATTAGCCCGCCAAAGCTTTTATAAAATGTCCTGTTTCTTCAACGACGCTTGCTTGAACTTTATTCTTTACTGGAATCAAGAATTAAGATTACTCTAATGAATATGCTATGATAAATATGAGTATCATAATTAATATTAAACTGCAGTTATATAGATTATATTGATATTTATGATACATGATAATTAATAATAAACAGCAGTTATATAAATATATATTCGTGTTATATTTGTCAAACAAATACAATTTTTTTAATTAAATTTCAATCCATTGTGACTTCCAGTAGATCTCTATTTCTGGTGATTGGATTTTTTTTCGGCAATTTCATCGATAGCGTGACACTTGACAAACTTTTCCCAAATTTATTGGCATAAATAGCAACTTTAAAAATTTTTATTTGGCAGTAAATGACAACTTTACTTGCCTTTGACAATCATTTTTTGGATGTAGTCGTCAGTAAAAATTTTTGCTGCTATAAATGATGAATTTACTAGTTTTACATTTATTTTTGGCTGCGATTGACACTTTTACTCGCGTTTGAATATTTTTGGCAAACACATATTAAAAGGACTAAACAAAAGGCTGAATTTCTCCTGAACTGGGACACACACACCGATATGATTATTTTCTTTCTTTTCAAACCGATCACAGCTCAGGCCGATCGTCATCTATGGCAATTTACTACCCAGTGAGTTGTTCCGGAAGTGTACGCGTGTGTACCTATCAGTCTGAGTGCGTATTTTGTGTTGTGTTTAATTTTTCAGTGCTGCCATCTATATTTCAGAAGTGAAGGGAGCGAAGTGTAATGATTGAATTACATCTGTACTGTTGCTCACACACTGTGGCGAGACTTTTTAAGGGGGAGATCGGCTCGCATTCGCGCCTTCAAGTTGGAAACCACAGAAAACAAACTTCAGCCGACCACAGCTGTGGCGACGATGGGGTTCGTACCCGGAACCTCGCGATGCGAGTTTGTCACTAGACCACAACCGCGGCACCGATATGATTCATTATAGACTCTTTCGAAAGCTGGTGCAATGGACAAGTTTTTTGTAAATTTGATCGATTGTAGCTGCGAGGGTGTTTGCAGAAATGGCGGTTAAAAACTTTGGCAGCATTTCGATTTTGAACGTTCGCCAATCTATCAGCGCTTGTGTGTATGTGTGTTTTTGTTAGCTCGCCAATAAAACCAGATATTTTAACGATACTGGTATCACGCGTTCTAGGATTTCTTCAGTTCTTTCCAAATGTGCTGACTTTGAGTATAGGGATTTCACAAAAACTTCACAAATTCGTTTTTTTTACTTTCAAACTTGACGCATTTTTCTACCATAATTGTCTCTCCACCATAATTCATGTAACACCATAATAACATGTTCCACTTGGACTCGTCTATTACCCCCTCCCTCCATTGCTTTGGCAGAACATGTCACGTTTACCCTGTGTATAGCTACTATAGTCAGGGCCGTAACTAGATGCTTGGTCACCAGGGACAAGCGCGCATTTTGACGCCCCTTTGTGATGTTGAAGGAGAGGTTTCAGAAAGAAATTTGCGCCCCCTCGGGTGCAGCACCCGGGGCACGAGACCCGCCTCTCCCCTCTAGTTGCGGCCTTGACTATAGTGCTGTCGTTCATATCGCTTACCGTTTTTTTAAAACTCATTTCCAAATGGGCCTGTCAGTTTTGAGCACCTTGTATAAAAGGATCAGTAGCAAAAAATAAAACAACAGAAACATATTCACAGATCTCTCCAATGATCTTCATATTCATGCTTAAATAAGCTACAATTCGAAAGAGATATTATAAATATCTTTTATTTATATATACAAACCTATAGGATATGTCCAAGGTGATACATAAATCCGTAAATAGTTTGAAAATCTATAAAAATGAAAAATAATAAAGTAGCATATTTGAATGTAGTTTGTCAAAAAAATTGTTCTCCCTCGAGGAAAGTTTTCTTTTGGAAAAAAACTTTGGTTTAACTTTTTGTCAATAGAGAGCGTTGCAAAAAATTCAAATCACTGGAAATATGCGAATCAAGAGTCATAATATATATATATATATATATATATATATATATACACACAAACCGCAGGATGCACGATAAACAGCTCAATTCTGAATTTCCAAATTAATAGCGCTTATATTCCGCTTTCATTGTAATGTTGACCAATAGTGGACAAATCACTCCTGTGGAGTAATTTCACCTCAGCCACGAATCACCGACTTAAGCTTTATGTATTTCAGACTCATAAGAGATTGAAGAAAAGTGCAGGTCCAAACATTCCTGCCCAGCGCCTTATATCCACAAAGATTTGAACTATATTTTTGTCCGTTCCAAAAAAAAAAAAATCCCACTTCGTGAGAACAATTTTTTTCTCAAACGCATTCACATAGTGTGAAACCTAGATATAACGGTACTCTGCAAAAAGGACCCAGAAATAATATCGTTATAGAGGTATTTTTGTTACATTCAGAGGCAGCAATGTAACTGAAGAGTATAGACATTAACAAGACTTGGAAAAATAAGATTGCTGAGGTATTTATCATACCGAGTATTGTTGTAACGCGGTTCACAATCTAAACCAATTCATTGAATTTTTATACCCTTTACGAATTTATGGGAAACCTGGTATGTTCAACCTATGCGTGGCCCTGCAGGTTGAAATGTGGCTATCGGAGTAATCTTGTGTGTCCCACGATCTTCAACCTAATTTGCAAAAGTGAACGAGATCTAAAGTTTCTCATGTTTTCATGTCGCAGACCCTTTGTAGTGACATCGTGGATCCCCCTGTATAACTACTCCAAGCCGCTGTGGTGGTCGAGTGGTTATAGTGACGGACTCGCGATGCGAGGATCCGGGTTCGAACCCCACAGTGGTGGTCGGCTGAAGTTGGTTTTCTGTGGTTCCCAACTTCAAGGCGCAAATGCGAGCCGATCTCCCCGTTAAAAAGTCTCGCCACAGAGAGCAACAGTCCTACAACGAAAAATCTTTCAATCATAACACTTCACTCATAGTTTGAAAAAAAACTGGTGGCAGATGGCAGCACTACACATAACAAGCATTACAGAGAAACAAAAAAAACTTCACGTCAGGTTTCACTACACGTACACGCACATTTCCCGCATGTACCGATTCGTTGGGGGTTCCGCGGGGGGTTGTGGGCGGGGTGCATGTGAGGTGTAGCAGTAGTAGGTAGGGCTCGTAGGTAGGGTAAAAAAGGGTTCGGGGATCCATGATGTCAGCCACCTCGTTGGGCAATTTGCCTGTTGTGGCGGTGTATTTGTATTTGTATTTGTATCATTTATGCAATGATAGGAAACGAAAAAAAATGATCCTGTGGATCTCTTTAAAAGTACTCACGGATGCCCGGGTATTCGCGGACCACAGGTTGAAAAACAATGAACACTACATCACGTCATTTAATATCAGAGCGATTCCATATTCTTCGGATTTGTATAAATGGAGAAGCATGATTGAGAAATCATCATCACATGTACAACGTTTCCTGAACAACTATTTTATTTGTCTGAAAAATCTCAAAAGTCCATGACTTCACTGGACATGCAAGCAACAACCTTGGCCGGGACATTTGTCATCTGCTGGCTTGTTGAGTTCAGCAGTTTCGACTTTCTCACCTTCTCCATCAGTCGTCTCATTTCCAGCGTTCGAATGACTTCGGCCGTTCAAGAAACTCGACTGGCTATATATGAGGAGAAAATATGTTGAATATGTATCTGTGAGGTGTTCGAATTTTTAGTGTCATTAGAACAGTTTATATGGAGGGAAGCGGCACAGTGGTGAAATGCTCGTCTACCACCACGAAGGCTACCATCAGGTCCGCATGTCGATCCTGCGAAAAGAACATTGAAATATTCTTTCCCTATCCGACTTGAGGTGATCACTCATAGATGACATCTCAAAATGGTACCTCCCAAAAAAAATTTTTGGCTGCAATTTAACAACTTCATTTGCCTTTGACAATCTTTTGATCTTTTGAATGCAAATGGCTCTTTTAATTGCCTTTGACAATCTTTTGATCTTTTGAATGCAAATGGCTCTTTTAATTGCCTTTGACAATCTTTTGATCTTTTGAATGCAAATGGCTCTTTTAATTGCCTTTGACAATCTTTTGATCTTTTGAATGCAAATGGCTCTTTTAATTGCCTTTGACAATCTTTTGATCTTTTGAATGCAAATGGCTCTTTTAATTGCCTTTGACATTTTTTTTACTTTAATGGGTAACTTTACTTGCCTTTTGAAATTTCTTGCCGTAATTGGCAACTTGACTTGCTTTTGACAATTGTTTGCTGTCATTGTCAATTTTATTTGCCTTTGACATTTTTTTTTGGCTATAACCGACAACTTTACAACTTTACTTGCGTTTGACATTTTTTGGAGTCAATTTGTGATATCCCGTATTTGTATATGAGGGAATATACTCAGGTCTATAGGTATTTACCGCGTTGTGTGCATTGATGCATTAATACCGGTGGATATTCCATAGGTGGGCCTCAATTGGCCTGCAGGTCGGAGGATGTGCGCCCCTGCTCTAGAAAGAAAGATTTCTGACCCAACTCAATCGCTGGTAAGTTACTGCATGGCGATATGACCAGAGATGGTGTTCAGTAAAGTTAAGATGTTTAATTTTGATAACCTGTTATATATAAATTGACGTTTCGATTGTGAGTTCATAGATATACATCGATTAAACCTCCATCTTTGGGAAGATAGATCTCGATATATCTGGATAGTGAAATTTAATGATCTGAAATCGGATGATTAATTAATCCTTCCCCTCATTAAGAAAATTTCGAATTGCTGTGGACTTCCCTAATTTCGGTGAAACTATATAAAAAAAAGATGAATTTTTGTGTGTCCCGAATTCCCTGAGAAATAATTCAATGCTTGAAATGATAAGGATATATTGAAATCTTTCCGAATCATTTGAAACTATGCTGAGATTTGTAAATATTCAGTGTTTCATCTCATAATGACCTTGCATCTAATGATACTTTGTGTGTGTGTGAGTGTAAACTAAGAAAGTCTAGCTGCTGGAAACTATTTTGAAATGATCTCTAGGGCGTGATAAAATTCCACTCAGTGGTTAATTTCAAAAGATCACACACTGCATTAAGACAGGGGTTCTGAACTTCCTCCCACCCGCGACCCACAATTAACAACAAGATGAGTTTTGCGACCCATGGGACTGTTTGATTTTCGACATTTGTGAAACCAGTGATGCAGTAACTGCATTTATAACTAACTGTAAGTGGATTTGTACGGCTCATCTTGGAAGCCACTGAGGATCAGGTTCGGGTTGTGACCTATATAGCTCAAGAATAATTTGCCGTAATTGGATATGAATGGCCCATCTCGGAAGCCCCTCTGAATCAAATTCGGGCTTTGACTCATAGTTCATAAGTCGCTAGCTGTGAGTGGATTTTGTAAGATCCATCTCGGAAGGCCCTGATAATCAAGTTTGGATCATGACCCATAACTAAAAAATTCCAGTTCGTAAGTTGATTTGTATGATCCATCTCACAGAAGTCCCAGATAATCAAGTTGGGATAGTGACCCATAGGTTAAGAATCCTTCTCCACTCTTCCTCCTCATTAAGGTCTTATCCGGAAAGTCTAATTGTCCTTCATGTTATTGAAGCTAGGACCGCTCTCATGTTCAATCTGGTCTAATAGTCATTCGCAAATATTTGCTTCCAATGTTTGCCTCCCCTGTTGCAATAATGTATCTGTGGCATAGGCTACACACTTGACCAGCTTAGCCAAATCGCTCTTTGGCTGAACACTTGCTTCCAGAACACATTGATACGCCAACGCATGTTGTGATCGTTGGCGTTCTTTGACCAATATGTGGCCAGGCGTATTGACATTTTGGGAAGCCAAGGCGACTCTTTTGACATTCGGTGAATATTAGTAGTATCGGTAGTAGTATTTACTTATTATTATGTGGTATGTATTTCCACATAATTGAAGTAAAGATGGCAAATGCTTGAATTTTCATGTTATGCAAGGATCGTGTTGAAGGTCTGCCTGCTCTCTGCGGAATGACTTGGGTGAAGGCTGGAAGGTCCTGGTCTCTTTAACGAGCCTTCTAATACCTTTCAGCCTCCAACATTTTTGACGATAATTGACAATAGTGGAGCAGCCACAATACTCACCCATGACCAACCTTGGAACGTATCAGATCAAGCAAGGAATCGCCTGTCTATAATGATGCCGCAATCGATATTTTTCAATCGGAGTTTTTTTTTTTTTTTTGCAAATTTTAGTGTACGGAATCAAATTGTATGTTTTGGAATTATACCTGAGCTTCTGGTTGACGCCACACATAGCAGATATGGCTCCCATTATCGAATCGACGGTCGAAATGATGGACACGAGATAAATGGGCACGGACGTAAAGCATATCCACAATAAATCAGATGGTAAGAAACCGGCTGTTGCATAGGCCATGACCTAATATAAAGAATATATGATGAGAGAAAATGATTCAACAACATATTTTTTTTTATATGACTCAGGGATGGAGTTGGGAAATTTGTGAGATTTTTTATTGATAATTCGTTGAGGTAATGATTATTAATCGCACTGAATTTTCGAGCGATATGAAACCAAAACGGGCAGTTTTCATAACCTGAGAACCCTGATCAGGTCAGAAAGGCCCAGTTTGCAACTGGCTCCCATTAATATTCATTTTCTCGACAAATCCATGTTTCTATACCGATGAATATTAATGACTGGAGAATGATGACTGATGACTTTTGAATATCGATGTTTTAGCCGGTTTTGAAATCATCTCTATATTTTCCAACATTTTTTCAGGTTACGTAGCTTTCCCAGTATAGTTTTTCGAAAGCAGAGAAGGTTTCCACGGATACTCTTTTGATTTGGGGCTGTTTCCCTCAATCCATACAAAGATGAAAATTCTGAAAATTCCCCAGATTTTATGTTAAATTACAAAACCAGGGTGAAATTCCATAAATTGTGATCCTGTTACGATGCACTAATATTCCGTACGACAACCTGGTCCATATTAAGAAAAAATTTCTAACTAATTGGTTGCCGTTATGATAATGCTAGGAAACAACACAAACCCATAGGTAATGTTCTGAAGTAATGAAACAATAAATTCAATTTTCTGAACAAATGAAGGCTAAATATCGCTGTCAGTTAACATTACCACTCAAGACAAGCTCCGAATCCCCATCGAGCATCGCATCCCATAGCCTCACTCGAAATATTCAGATAATCCAAAGCCATGAATCATGTCATTTTTGACCAAAGGACCTTCTGAGCCTCAGAAATTCTCTAGTGAATGACAGGGTCTTCGTGAAACCACAAATTTAAAACTGATGTTAAGTTTCGAGATTTATGTTCCAGAATATTTCCTGATGACACTCCAATATTATATTATTTTGAGTGATATAAATGTTTTTTTGACAAATCTATACGCGTTTTATATGTTACTCTTTCTTCGGGGAAGGGAAATCAATCCATCCATAACAAAATTAAATAAAATAAGGTCTGAATAAATTTAATTCTCACAACGTGCTAAGTTTGAAGTCTGAGCTCTCGGCTTGGTGACAAGCCACTTCCCACATTGCTCAGAATTCAGAATCAGCCACGTCGCGCAGAATTTATAAGCTACTTTAAGCATGCGCCTTTATATACGGTGCTAGTAACTTCAGATCATGTGTAGTAATGTAATATAGACTCTGTGTGTGTGTGTGTGTGTGTGTGTGTGAGATTTCGTTTTCTGACAATCACCTCCGTAGTGAATTGTGACTAAAATTCTATAGAGGAATGTGTACGAGGTGCATGTACGGTTAAGTAATATTAGCAACTTTAAATCACACCTCTCCAGGGCCGCTCTCTACTTACGCGGGGTCCGGTGCGAAAACAATAGAATGCTAATAATGTTTGAGTCCATTGGCCCGATTTTATATGTTCTGGGATAAGAATCGGCATCAAAAAATTCATACGTTATTGCAAAATTTTCAGGAAGATGAAAAATATTCATACAAAAAATCAACACAATTAAGAGAGCGTAAATTAACAAAAATAATAATTTTAATGGAAAATTTGAACTAAAGATAATTTTAAATTGATGGAAGATATAGTTCCAAAACTAATTAAAATTAGAACCTGATGGGAGAAATTGTTTGAGAACTAGTGAGAGAAAATCCAGAATAGATTAATCGAAAATGAGAAAAAATAATTGTGTCAACAATAATTCCCGCTCCCATGAAAATTTTGAATACAATTAACAAATAATTACAGAATTGGTGGAAATTCAGGATTAGAACCACGTGGGGCCCGGTGCGATCACACCTGTCGCACACGCCTAAAGGCGGTTCTAATGGCGCCTGACTAAATAGGGGTTCTTGAGAAGAGTGACTTTGACAGATCGTCGAAACTCTAAATAGGAACAAGGATCATATCGTTTTCTGGTATAATCCTCTAAGAAAAATCGTCCGAAGAGCCAGTATGACAACTGTGCATCAAAATTTTCCGCAACGTTATCTGGCCATCTTATAAAATTGGCTTATATCGCCGAGGAAGAGCGATATTAGGGACGCCACCGGAAAAAAAACGATTTCGTTACGAAAACCAATTTTCATCAAGTAGCATTTTAACAAAGCTGCTTCATTTCTACCCCCCAAAAGTCCAGTCGTGTTGGGAACTGTACTGGCATTTATAAAATTGCCCTCATAACTCATATCGAATTAGCTTACCGTTTAAGAACTATTTAACGAATAAACAGGCTCAAAATTATTATGGAATGATTGAAAATTTACTCACGTCCATCATGATGCATTTCGTGTAGTTCGGCTGAAACTTGTACCCGTAGAAGTTCAGTGCCTTCGTCACCATCCTCCCGCACGAACTGATCAGGGTCGCAAGTACCGCCCTGGCGAACGCGTGAGTTATCCAGTTCATGGCGTGTGCGTTCGCGTATGCATCGGAAAAGACTTGCCACTCGGGGTTCTCGCCGCAGGTCATGAACAGCGAGAAAGCTATCAGAAGAACGAAACGTATCTTATAAGTCATGGCGATAAATCTGAAACCTGGTCAACTCTTCAAGTATGGTTGGTGTTTGCGGCTATCCAAAACAGGGCGATCCAATTTTGATTTAGGAATTTATTCAATTTTGCTGCCGAATACTTTGTGCTGGTGAATTGTATCGAAAGGTATCGAATAATATGAGCCTTCTTCCGAGTACCTGCATGAAAATAATCGCGACAATGTGCGAGATTTGTGCAACAATGATTTCTGTTTTCATACGTAAGTGTTCTATGGATATGCTGTATTTTCTGTTGTTGTTGTGTAGGTGCATGTTCGACTCTCCAGTGTGAGGAAATTTCACAAATGAGTAACTTAGAAAACGCAGTAACGCGTATGAAATTATAATGGACGGGTATGGATGCTTGCCTTGCATTCCTATAGATGAGAATCATGTACGATTCCTTTCCGATTTCCGACATTTTTCGAATGTCCTTAGTGCGAGAAATGTGAAAGTTCCTATTCCATAGTAGGTAAAAATAGCGGGGAAAAGCTGTTCCCATTAGTCTTTGCTGTTATTTTGTTTATATGTTTTGTTTGGCGTGTGTCTACGTGCGTTCGCGCGTGTTAGTGTGTGATGGTGATGCCACAGAGACAGACGCATGCAAGAGATGTGTTCGGAAATACTGTTACTGAATAGATCAAGATCTAAAATGGCAAGACTTCTTCACTTCCACAGGCTGTTTGGAAACCTGCAATACATTTTTTTTAAAGTTTCTATAAATTAAAGTTTTAATTGCAATCCAATTAGGACATTCTTTACTTCATGAACATTACTCACAGCATTCAGATTTCATGTTTCAAGATTACGCCTTCATATCTATCCATTCACTACAATCGGCAAAACTATCTGAAGTACAACGAACGTGTTGGTCAGGTATACTTTTTTCCAGACATGCTGCTACTTAACCGTACATGCACGTCGTAAACATTCCTCTGCGGAATTTCTGATGACTAGTTGCATTCCGGAATGTGTGTGCGTGCGTGTATGTAATACATGTGCTTGTTTTGTGTTCTTGCTATGTTGCCATCTGTTTTCCATATTTTGAAGTGAAGATGGTAAATGCTTGAATTTTCTTGTTATGTTAGTATATTGAAGGTCTGTTTTCTCACTGTGGGGAGACTTTTTCGAACGGGGTCGACTGGCTCTCCTTTCCGTCTTTGAAGTTGGAAAATACCGCAGATCCTAAACATACTGGAAATCACGGCGTCCTCTCATGTTTCTACGAACCATGATTCCAGTATTGCATGTACTTTTTTCTTTACATTTGATGGTCCAAGAAAATGCGCGCGATTTCTAAAATGAGAATTAGATAACTCGAAATTTTATGTTCTTCTGCGCCATCTATCGTTATCCTCGATCAATTCCCAACTGCAAACTAGATCTACTCCCTTAATGCATATTTCATAGTTTTCAGCCGATCCTAAAAAACATGGCATTACACAGATAACAAATCATCTTGACGGGCAAGCTACATCGTAATATACAGCGCAATAGCTGGATGACTGTATCCTCACACGCCAATATTCAATTCATCTGTACACATTCTACTACTGCCTCCAAGAGAGAAAAATCGGATTCTAGAAAACGGGAAATGATAAGAAAACAAAAATGTAAGTCTCCCATGTTTTCTTGTAAGTAGTTCAGAAACATCAATATCTTACTCTCGCCAAAACCCATCGTTATACCGCTTTTCTGGGAACGGTACTGTAGCAGCAACAACAACAGCTTCGTCTTGCCTTCCCTTCATGTTTCACCCCCAGAGGGCCATACCATTTACCAAATGCTGCCATTGCACGCGGTACACACGCACACACACATATATAAAGCAAGCATGGCTCTCCAATCCGTTGACATGGCCCAATAAACCGTAACAAATGGCCTAGAGGGATGCCAGCTTAATGATCTACTGGTATTGAATTCTGTCATAGGGTATTGAATTTTGAAACAGGGGCAATAGGGTGGAATGGTAGGAAGTGTCTTGCATCTACCTCCTCCCTAACATATCACTACCTTACCCTTAAATTCCCTATTGATGACGTCGGCTTTTGATGACGATGACTACTACTACTGTGGCGGCGATGAAAAGGGTTGTAGAGAAGTGAAAGGGTTTTCTCCCTCAAAGTAAGATGGTTTCTGATAGGCATTTAAAGCTATATCTCAGCGTGTTGGAATAAATAGTGCTATTCTCTAATTATCTATCACACGTCATTAATAATTTCAGGATATAAAACCCTTATAAGTAAAGAAGTGACGTGACACGTTTCCAGTGAAATGACTGAAGAAAAAATCCAAATAGGAGTTGTGTGTTATAAGGCACAGATATTGCTATAGCTTTATCCTGAGCAGAAAACATCTTTCCTATGCTCTTGTTCATAGGCAAAGGTTGGAATTTAAAATGTTTAGATATACGTGTTTGGGCGGTACTCAATTTTTGAAAATGAAAAATAAATATGAACGAAATTAATGAAAGTAAATAGAAAAAATGAATATCTAAACTAAAACTGAAAATAAAATTAATGAAAATAAGTAAAAACAAGATTTATATATGAAACTGAATAAAAACAAAAATATATGAAAATCAATGAAAGAAGAATTTTTGAAAAAAATACATATAAACACATTAACTTTTTGAAACGAAATTGGTGAGAAGAAACAAAATTGATGGAAATGCGATTTCAATAAAATTAATGGAAATAAATAGAAAAATAAAAATGAAAATAAAAATAAATAGAAACGTACTTTATGAAAATAAATAGGAAAATTAATGAAAAAGAATGAAAACATAACTTTTGAGTCTAAAAAGAAACAAAATTTATCAAAATGAGTAGATACAGAATTTATGAAAATGAGTAGAAACAGAATTAATGAAAATGAGTAGAAACAGAATTAATGAAAATGAGTAGGAAAATTCATTAAAATGAGTAGAAATTTCATGATTATTTATATATTGAAAATACATGAAACCAAAATAATGAAAATACATAAGAAAATTAATGAACATGCATAGAAAAATTAATTAAAACACAAAGAAAAATTTGTGAAAAAACGGAAACAAAATAACTGAAAATACATACTGAAAATTAATACAGCACATGCCTTTTTATATAAAAATTATTCAATAATATTACTGGACCTGCCGTCAATAATAATATTACAGCACAGTAAAGCTTCCAGCTTGGTTTTTCTTTTCCAGCAGCAACTCACGAACTGGACATGGACTATCTTCTACATCACGCCAAAAGAAATAGTCATGAATATTGGTTGGTGTATTCTGGGCTTTTCAGACTAATGAGTTATCGTTGGCCATTGGAATTAGCTGTTTGCAACGGGGTGGTACACAAATGGGACTACAATTTAAGAGCCGTTGCTTTAGAAAAACGAATACTCTTACAGTAAAAAGAAATATATTGGATGAACGAAAAAAAAATTTTTGCTTTAATACTTATTCCTAGGGCTAGAATTGTTATGCTCTAAAAACTTCTATAAAATGTTCTTTAAAATATGCATTTATGCTCTTAAAAAACTATAAATATGCCCTATAAAACGAAAAAAGCGTGTCCTAAAACTTTTTCCATTCCTATCTCAAGTAACAGTTTTAGAAAAATAATAAGATAATGGGAAGTGTGTGTATATGTGTGGTTAATGCTGTCTAAACTATTTAGCTATTGTATGAACCATTAGCTATTGTATAAACAAAAATTTTTCGTTTCACTATTTAATCTCATCGAGCTAAAATTTCCCTTTTCAGCAAGTTTTTCCCTACAAATTTAGAATTGTTGTGCTGCCATCTATAGGTGAAAATACCTAACCAAGTAGCGTATTTAGCTTTACAAAATCACAAAATTGAAAATAAATAAATAAATAAACAATTCTTTTTGTCTGATAAATCTCAAAATTTTCTACAAACACTAAAAAATTATCCCCATTTACCAATTTTAGTCAATTTTTCCCAGGAGTTATCATCGTGAACACAGATTCAGAATATTACTCCATTTACAGCCACACACCAATGTCGTTGAAGAGTTAGTAGTTTTGTGCTCTAAAAATTCAATGTCATTACTGATTGGTTGAAAAAACCTGAATTTCAGGATATTTTAACAATCGGAAATGACGGCGGTGGTCGGCTGAAGTTGGTTTTCTGTGGTTCCCAACTTCAAGGCGCAAATGCGAACCGATCTCCCCGTTAAAAAGTATTGCCACAGAGAGAAACAGTACAAATATTCAGTCACTACACATCACTCACTTCACTTCTGAGATATAGATGACAGCACTGAAAAGTCATACACTAGATACGCACTCAGACTATTAGGTACACACACTTACACTTTCGGCACAACTCACTGGGTAGTAAATTGCCTATGGCGATAGACCTGAGTTGTGCTCGGTTTCAAAAAAAAAAAAGTTTATACGCAGGAAACTTGTGGTTGGAAAAATCTAATTTTCAGTTACTCCCGCATTCCTTAGACAATTATTTGATAGCACAGTTCTCATCCATTCGGACAATGTAATCAATCCGATCTTTCTCATATATATAGGGTGAGCTGAAATTCTGTAGAAACTTTAAAAATTCATAAAATCCGGAAAAATAACCGAAATAAAAAACGGTTTGCAAGGTTAGCATCGGTAGGTCACGGGGAATTTTTTTGACAGAAAAACTTAAAAACAGCCGATAGGTGGCACTGACGTACACAAGTCAAAGAAACGATACGCAAATAACGAACAGAATGCCTCCAAATCGTTTATTACAGCAGTATGTGTTCCACTTAGCCACTACCACAGGGGACAACACATTGCAGGCGTCACAAATCTATTACAGCCGTCTCCTGTTTTCACCGTCCGGCATATTTTCACCGAAGTCGCTCGAACCAGCGGCACCTATCGGCTGTTTTTCTAGTGATCTTTTTTTTCCTTTCTCAAAAAAATTCCCGTGACCTAGCGATGCGAACCCTGCAAACCGTTTTTTATTTCGGTTTCCAAGTTTCTGCGGACGTTTTGCACACCCTGTATATATACCTTCAGACATCATTAATGTGTTTCGGTTTCAAAGAACGTATCAGGTTCTCATAACAACATAATAAATATATATTATAATGATTCTTCTTTGTTATATGGTTGAAGTAATAAACAGATAAACTGGCCAGGAGTTAGTTCATCAGGATAATTTCGCAATGAGCCGAGCAGCTCGTTTACTAATTCACCCAATAGCGATCCCATGATCCTGTTTATTCCTCGTCTTTACGATGAACCAAGTTTGTCAATTACCTTTTTATTTAATTACCTCAGGTAACAAACGATTATCGGTGCTCGAATAATGAGAACCCTCTTAAGAAATTGCTTTTTCCTCTAATTAAACAAAATTAATGATACGCACGCATACAATTAAATAACATCAATCACAACAACCTTTTTTCCATTTTCATTTTGTTTTAGTTTTTGATACTGGACGCTTCCAATGGACGCAAATGAAGAAATATTGTGAAATTCGTTTTGTATAAATTTCATTAAGGTTCTCTCTCTGTGTCTCACTCCCTTTCTTTCTCTATTATTTTCTTATAATTATTATTTTTCTTTGAGTTATTTTGAATGGAATGGTGACACGTCCATGAAAAATTAACTGGATCCGATCTCCAGAGAATAATGGTCGTAGTTGCCGATTAATGATGCTACCTACTGTTCCTTTATCTCGTGATATTGAATTAAAGACAAAAAAGATTACAATTCCTGTGATATACCGTTTGGAAGAATAACTAAATACAGTTTTATACGCTAAATAGAAAATATACCATCACTAGACAATGGCATCATTACCGATCTCGTTGAATATTAAATTTGGAATGTTATTATTTTATCCTATTTAGAATAATTTGCTTTCCCGCGCGAATTACGAACAGGTTCCTGTTCAGATTTTCGTAAGTCAATAATGTGCTAGTACACGGGTAGCCAACCTTATTCCAAACCGTGCCAGAATCGAGATTATTTTCGATGCCAGCACTACTCTACGAATTTTTACACACATACCATACGTTCCATTTTAACGGGACAAGAGCACATTTTCTTTATTCCTGAAGATTATTGTTCGATGTTGTTTTATTTTTAGTAAAAA
This sequence comes from Pholcus phalangioides, assembly GCF_987345545.1. Taxonomy (NCBI): domain Eukaryota; kingdom Metazoa; phylum Arthropoda; class Arachnida; order Araneae; family Pholcidae; genus Pholcus; species Pholcus phalangioides. Next base: position 23,264,656 of record NW_028301628.1, read on the forward strand.
TGTTCAGTTTGTGACTATTTTGAGGTCTGTTCTATGTTTTGTCTGTTGTTAATAGTTTAGTTCTTATTTTTGAGTTCTAAAGTGTTTTTATTTTTTTATCGTAAATTTGATTATCCAATTCTAATTGTAAGCCTAATCGGTAGAAGTTCATCTTTTACCTACACCCCATTGAGCATAAACATCGGAACCCTAGGACACATGGCGCTTGCACCCACCCCCTCCCCGATCAACTTTGTAAGAGGGCATCGAAATATGACATAGTGGCCTGGGGGTTCCGACTGAAATTGGCAAACAGTGCATACCCCTGAGTCATTTCTTAGCCATCCTGGACTAGTAGTGCGGTTTCCGCCATGGTTGTATATATTTTTGTATTTTTAAAATACTCTTATATAGAGTTTAATATTACCCATATTGGGTTATTAATTTAGGGGGAAAAGATAGCTTAAGCAGGTAGGAGGGTAAATAAAAAGCAGAAAGTCTCTCAATAGGGCAGTGACAGAATGTCACTTCATCAGCCTGTTAGGACGTCATTAAGTTATAATTAATGCTATTCATTTAACATTAATCATTCATCATGTGATGCATATATTACCTACTCTAATTTTTATACTTAGCGTCAACTATATATCATATTAATAAATGCGATTATATGTTATTAAATGCAGTTAATTATGATTATTTGATTAAATATATATTATCTACATAAAAATTAAATATATTAAATATATATTATTAAGTGTATATTATTTAGATGGCATCGAAAATTCTTGCCTCAAATCTCCTAAATTAATTAAAAAAATGACCAACAGATGATGCTGTAAGAATATTTTCAATCAATCTTTAATTAATATATTTATTAATTAGCTAAGAGATGGATTGCGATGTTAATATCTTTTGTTCTAAGGTGAATCGCCATCTGTTGTCTGTACTTGTAACTATTTCCGAGGTTCAACGAAATCTCGTGTCGTTCCAAGCACGTGTGTAAATTTCTATCTCTGTAACCCTACATAATTTTGTAAATTATTCAACTTTCAAGTTTTGAATTATTGCTGGATTAATGTTCCCATGAATAATAAGAAAAAGTTATAACATCAAGTTAAAATTAAAAAAAATTAAATAGTAGTTTCAATTTTGAATCGTTATTTAGTGTGGGAAACGTCAACCCATATTCATCACCAAATGCGATTCATACACAAAAATTATTCATCTGTGTAAAGCCGTTTCCTTTTAACCAGGACATGGCCCGCCGTGTCTCAAGTAAGAGATGTAAGACCTGCGCCGTGCTTAAAAATCTATGTAAGGCCGGATTACACTATAAAATTTTGATAAAAGATCTTTTACAAAACTTGAAAAAAAAAAAATTGACCTATTGGGTATATTCTCTCAGATGTAAACGATACGCTTATCTGTCGAATTTTTCAAGTTTTATAAAAATTAACCTTTTCTAAAACTTTTATAGTGTAATGCCAGCCTAATTGATGTTACAAACTATAATGTGTAAAATATTTTCCAACCTGCGCATCCCTATTCTTGAAAAAAATATAATACTGTGTAATCCAAATTTTAACATGGATATACGCACGTATAATACGAATAATAATATTTCTTCCAACTTTTTTTTTGTTCTAAATCCATAACTTGAGAAATTATAGTAAATTAAAAAAAAGATTCTGGAAATTTAAATTACAAGCAAAGCAATTATTTTGTATACGAGCCTCAAAAAAAAATCTTTTCTTATTAAAAGATTTAGAGACGCAAACAAAAATACTTCTTTTGAGAGAATTTGGTTTCCTTACTTTTTGTAATTCTTTTTCGTGTTTCTTTCATTTCCCGTTCCTTCACTATTGCGTGTTATCTTTTCATTTGTCTCTTTGGACTAACTTCGAACGTTCTCTTGTTTTCGATTAAGTTGATATTTCTTTTATTTTTTTCCCCTTATCTTTAATACTAATTCCTTTCTCGAGGTATTTCGGGGATTTCTTCTCATTTCCCTCTTTTTCCCGGAATCTGAGAATTTCCTCGAATCCATCGAGAAGGTTGGAATTCTCTATAGGTTACTCGATCTATCACTTTTCTCAAACTGCTCGCGCTTTAAATATTACTCAAAAATTTATTCCACTAATGATACTGAACATTTTTCTATTTTTTTGTTCCCATCATACTAATAGTTATTTTAGAGGTATGATGGAATGATAATAATGTTTCTTTTCAATTCTTCATTTCAATATTTCAGTTAATCAGAGAGGACAGGGGTGAGGGAGATGCGCAACCTTTTCAGTTCTCTTGCCAGATATGTGGTATTGTACATGCGGGCCAGAAACTTGAGAGAGTGACTATGTGATCAGTATTTTACGAGATATTCCCTCAATTTGGCCGTCCAAACTTTTTTTTTCTATAAAATGTCCCCATTTTCCAATTGTATCAAGGAGGCTCAGTTGAATTTTTGAAATCAGGAATTTAGATTATCGTAATTTACAAATTACCTTACCATAGTAAATACTCTAAATATCACAGTTAATTATATTTATGCAAATACAATCATCCTACTTGTATCAATCATATGTACATATATATATATATATATTTGCATTTTGACATGCATTACCCCTCATCATTTTTGCAACTGGAATTTTTCAACGATATTTGGCAACTTCACTTGACTTTGGCAAATCTTTCGACTGCAAATGACAATTTACTCGCCTTTGACAATTTTTTTTCTGTTGGAATTGGCAACTTCACATGTCTCGGACAAATGTTTCGGCTGTAAATGGCAAATTTATTTGTTTTTGCCAAATGTTTCGACTGTAAATGACTATCTACTTGTTTTGCATTTGGCAATTTTTTCGAATGTAAATGTCAACTTTATTTACCTTGACAGCTTTTTTGGTGATATCCTGTATTTTATGAAATATATGATCAGCTTATCCATTTATCGTGTGTTGTGGGTAATGATATATTTCTACCGAAATAAATTTCGGCCCGATGGAAACCACTGGCGGGCCGGAGGTTTCTTTCCCCTGTTATAACGAATACTGAACTGAGGGAAGAACCATTTCGTAAACACTCAACTCCCAGATCAAGTAAGAAATCTCAACTTGGCTGTATTCAATGCAGAATAAATGAATGCTTCTTTCCTGACGTGCATCATCTTCCCTAAAAGCGATGAGAATATAATGTAATTATCTTCACAGAGAAATAAGTTGAACGAATGAAATTAGTTTTTCCTGATTATTAGGCAGAATAATTACAATATCCGAACTCATTACGTGGACAGGAATATAACCAACCGGTACGACTCACTACTTCGCATTACGGCCTGTTCTAATTTGATATTTTCGCTGGAGTTATGCTGATGAATATAATAACTTCCGCGATGGGATGTACATATTAATTATTAGTTGACATGTAAGTAATCTCAAGATAGATTCAGGTTACTTTTGTGTTGATAAGATACAATCATAGGTAATCGGGAACAGCGACTTCTCTGAAGAAAGTCTGAATGGGGAAGTGATTGGTTTTTTAAGCAAATATTTACGTCATAAAATATGCAATTTTTTATGGCATGAGCGGATATAAATCGTAATTTACCTCGAATCTGACTTTGCCGTCAACATTCGGAATCAGAGTGTGTTCAAATTGCGAATTGCATCGCTTTCCGTACATTGGCGAATACCTCACTGAATTATTTTTCCAATGCTTTCAGGTTTTCATTCGTGGGGAAAATTATATGTTTATTAAGTTGAATGTTGGCCTAGATTGATTTAGGAATAATTTAAGATCATGTGTATTCACAGATGAAGCATGGTTACATGTTAATGAATATGTCTGTAGCATAAGTAACTGACATAGAGCTTTCGAAACGCAGATACCTCTGTAAAGTCATTTATATGTCTCACAAATGTTGGTGCTTGGCCAGGTGCGTCATGTCAAAGTGAAAAAAATAATTAGTTCTCTGTTGTTTTTGGATGCAGAAGCCTATTGAGATATTGTGGGAAATCTTTCTTGAAGAGGAAACAGAGTTCCAGCACGAATTTCTCCAATGATGAAATTTTTCGGCGGTGAAATAATTATCTCTAAAGATTTGTGGCCAACAGGATCTCTAGATATTTATTAACCCGGATTATTTTATTTAGAATATACAAAGAAGCATACTGTACACAAAAACAATCCACGCATCTTTGGAAAGCTCAGGATGAACATATCACTTTGTCGCTTTAACCTTTTCTCGCACGTGCTTCCCCCCTCCATGGACAAGACTTTTTTATCATGCCCCCCTGCGAAAATTTATAAGTAATCTGTTCGGGGGGAGAGCTAGGTCTTCAAAATAATGCGAGATGCAATCCAATGAGCCTACCCAATACATCGTTCCTCCTGACATATCTCTCTAGAATCCGCATCTAGCGCGTTGCTTAAGTTGAATGAGTATCTTTCTTGTGGGGAATTCTATACAACATTATGGGTCTCACACAAAATTATAGATCCCGAGGCAAAGAGAGATGCTTCGAGAACCCCACACTTAGTTGGAAGTAGCTGTTTACATATTTGATTACTCGTTCACGAAGATCACAGCGCCAGCTCTCATCATGTAGGCCTCCTATGCTCATGATATGAAGGCCACCTGTCATGCCCAAATGGGTCACATTTTTTTCCACCGCACTTCACTTGAAAGGGTTATTTCTTGAGACATCGTTTTTCATAGCTCCCTCTGCCCCCCCCCCCCAAGCAAATGTCGTGGCTCCAAACATAGCTGATTTTTGCCTATGCCCCCATAGGCATATACCTCAGGACCACAACAGGGGGCATATGGCCCCAGGTTGACAACCACTGGTCTAAATTATCTATAAACGCTTCGCTTTCTCATCTCACGGGAAAACAGGGAGAACGTATAGAAAAATACATTTTAATATATAATTATAATACAATTATGTACATATTCCGTTTTATTTGATTTTTTTTTAGTTTTTCGTATTTTCAAATGAAATCTGTATATTGCACATCAGTACTCACTCTCATGATTCTTTCTAAATTTTAAATTCAACTTACTTTATTGCAGTTGACTAAAAGCTTGATCATTTCCTACATTATACGAAACTGAATTGCTTATAAAATTTCCACATTGACTAATTCAACATCTTGAATACTTAAATAATTACAGTTCAAGTTGTACCACATTCTACCAAATGGACAAAAAAAAAAGACATTTTAAAACGCTAGAAAAAAAAAAAACCAGAAATGACGTATTTGAGAAACGAAGGGAAAAAAAAGGAAAATAAAGTATAAAATTGAATACTGTCTGGTAGTTCATTAAAACAGCTTTTAAAAAGATGTTACGCAGCAGACGCAGCGGAAAGATCCAACATAATAATAATAATAGGGCCATAAAATTACGAAGAAATTTCAAAAACGTTGCTAAAATTTGAATACGCGGTTCTCTCTCTCTCTCGTAAAAGAATTCCTACTTAAATTCTTTCTACACTGAGATAGATATAAGAGAAGGGAAATTCTTTTTGTCCCTGCATATGCAATGTCTCTTTCTCTCTCTCACTGTGTGTTCCATAAAAATCTTGGAAGAATTCATACGCGCATGTTTGCATTCCTTATCCTTCCAGCATGACAGCGAAGAAATAATAAGAAGAAATAAGTACAAGGGAACTTAAAAGTATGAGAATTTTTCACGCAGAACATGCCCGAGGTGAAAAAGCATTAGGACAACTCAGCGGCACATAAATTGTTCATTACGGTTTCCGTAACATAATAATTTCTCTCGCAAGCGAATATTTGACTTTTTTTTTTTTATTATTATTTTTTTAATTTTATTTTATTATCTTTACTATTTTATTATATTTCTTTCACAACGTTTCGTGCACATTTCTAAGGAATAAAAAAAAAATTCTTTTTCCTCTACCGCACTAATGATGACCCGAAGCTCTTTTATGAGGTTTCTATCGCTAAGCAAAAATGTATTAAAACAAAAACGCACATCAAAAATCAGAGAATTTTCTGTAATTACCGCGGGAAAATTTTTTAGCCCAAGGCTAACTGACATTATATTCGCGTATATGTTGAAAGAGAGGGAGAAAAAAAGAGTTGACTTGCATATTTCTTTTTTTACTTTATTCCATGCTTCTATACGTTTAAGATCGCGCATACCGATTTTGATAACCTTTTATAAAGGAATGTTGAAAATATGCGTTTTATTTCGTATTGAAAATACGTTCTCTTAAGCTAGTTTTTGTAGTTTAATTATATTTTTCTTATGTTTATTTTTATTTTCGTAAAAACTGTCAGGCTTTAAGTCAGGGGACTTCAACCATTCAGGCTTTGCGGGCCAAATTGAAATTTTCCATCAAGCCACCAATTAATTATTGGTGGCCCAGCTGAGAAATAATTGGCGTAGGGTCTAGTTGACTTTGATACTGCTGATTTAAACTCATGTACGAAACTATAAATATGTTTACATTAAATCTACAATTGACGTAGATTCCAGTAAGTAAGCCAAAGAGATTAACAAGCTGGGATAAAAAGAATAAGTTGTCACGCAGAAGGAAATGTATTAATGAAAACGCTGATAAAATTATTAGAATTGCTCCGAACACCAAAAATCGGACCGTCAAAAAATGAAAGCCAAAACTCTGACGTAGGAATTATCCAGTAGTCAACAACTCTTCCAGCCTAGCTTCATCGCACAGTCTAAATCAGAAAGATAGAAGTAACATACGGCCACAACAGCCAAAAACTAAATTTTAATTCTGTATCAGCCGGAACTTTACTGCTTGAAATTGCGTTCAACCACTCATCACAACTGGCAATTATCTCTCAATATGGAAATGATTAATGAGTCTTATTGTCCATCCAAACGTGTTATTTTATGATATAGATAATTACATCTTTGAGCTTTGATTTGCAATATCTTAAATACTGGCTAAAAATGCAGAATAAGTCTTTTATATCTCTATGGAAATAATTATATTTCACTTTCCGATCTTTGTTATATAAGTAAATAAATATTCCAAATTCTATATTTTTTAAGAATAGTTTTAAACAATAGAAATGCCATAATTCACAAAATCTCTTGTAATTAATTACTCATCAAATTTATCAATGCATATATAATTGCGGCTAAAATTTGATTTTTGCTTTTAAATTAATTTCCCGTTAATCAAAGGCATAAAATACTGGAAGACATGAAAAATGCCACAGCGATGCTTTATTTCCATGGACCCGAAAAAAAGTCAATAGTTCATTCAAAAGTAAGAATTTTGCGCGTATAATGTGCTGATAATACGATTCTTCACGAATTTTATCGTAGGACGAAAACATTACGATATGATCCAACAACTCCATGACCCGCCAAATGTGCACGGAACATTTTTCAGAATTCTTAACGCAAGAATTTTCAATAACTGTGCTTAACGATGCATTAACTAACTTTCCGAAAATGCAGGGAATGGAAAACTCACTAGCATTCGAATCATCCGAGAAAATACTTTCTACTCGTAAGTTATGGAAACACGAGCATGGATTTTTGTTTCTGTGAGACAAAACAGAAAACAATTTTCCTTTCTTTCTTTTTTTTAGAATACATGCTTGTTAAACATCAAATTGACCAATAAAAATTCCATTCCATTCTTATCAAGCAAACACAAGGTAATTCTATCGAATTTCTTCGTTTCACGCTCTGTTGTATAAAACAGAAAGAGATGACTTTATTTTCACACACACATCGAGTTAAAGAAAGTCGTATCGTGGAAAATATTTTCTAAAAACATCGAAGCGACCTCTGTCATTTTTACAAAAAGAATATACAGAAAATTCATAACCTGCATAAGCAGAAAAAAAAAAAAAAAAAAAAAAAGTTCTAAAGCTGAGCAATAAACTTTCAATACATTTAAGTGTGATTCACACTGACATGCGTTACCCACCAACATTTATTGTAGATATCTTGCGCTAAGGTAGGCGTTCTTTAGATCTTCTTTCAAAAAATATATAAATATATAGATTTATTTTTTCTTTTATTTTCTAAGGAGCCACATCTTGTTTGCTGTCGACTTTGCTTCTGGCTCCTATTTCCCTATCATTTTCCCGTTTTTTCCACAAAATTTCTTTTCGTATATATTATATTATATATATTTCTCTCTATACTCCTTAAGCTTTTATCTTACTTTTTTCCCCTCCTCTTCTTCTACAAAACTTTTTTTTTTTAAATGTATATATCTGTTTATTTCTTAGAAAAGAAAAATAGGTACTGAAAAGAGATTTTCACGTAGGGAAAATTCGAGGGGAAAAAAAAAATCTGAAAAAATACGGAGGAAAATAATTTTCACGCTTGAATACTCCAAATGCCTTTTTGACAGCGCGGACAACAAAGCTCTGATTTGAGAGGACCAGAATTTTCTATGAATCGTTTCTATGTTGATAAAAAGAAAAGGAAATGGGCGAAAAAAAAAATATTCTGGATCATTTCTTTTATTTCATAGTGAAGACGAAAAAATGTTTCCATTTTAGTAAAAAAGCGACGGTCATTTTTTCTAGATTTTGTGCTGAGTGTCGAAAAATAACCAAGTGATATAGAAATGAAGAAAAAATTATAGAAATATATTTTTCAATACCGTTTTGTCTCTTTTTTTTTTTTGGTATCGAGATGATATCATTGAAGTAGACTGACTTTAGGAATTTTTTATAATTATTAAATCAAGTATCTGATATTTTTATTTAATGCGTGAGTAAGTTCTTGAAAACTCAAATTACAATTTTCTAATTTAGAAAATTCAATAGATTTTATTTTATGCTAATTTCATTTCCAGATCTGCGGTGAGAAACTGAAATTATTATGAATTTCAACTGTGACTTTATTAGTCATCATGCTCGTGAAACTGTAGAAAACTGTCAGTACAAATCTAAAAGAGAGATAAATAAAATAACTGAAACTATAGAGCATGTAAAAAGTAGAAATGAATGTCGGAAAATTTGATACTAATGTAGAAATCTGAAAGGAGTTAATAATGTTAGTTTTAACCATTACTGGACCATAAGGTTGCTAAGAGTAAATATAAGTATGTAACTGTTATTTTAGATCATTATTAATTTTTTTTTACAGTTCTTTTTTCTTTTCTAAACGTTCCCGTTTACGTAATTGCGTTCGATATACGGTCTATTTTGACATTCTGTATAAAAAATGCAGATAAGGTTATAATTAAATACGACAATCAACAATTTTAAAATGGGGGAAAAATGTTTCCCTTAGTTGTGAAAGAGTTAAAATAAAAAATTTATAAATAAATATCAGGGGAACGAAAAACAAATACACAATTTTTTTAAGAACGAAGTAAAATTTTTAAAAAAAAATTATATATGCATTATGATGAATGATTAATGTTAAAAGAATAGCATTAATTATAACTTAATGACGTCCTAACAGGCTGATGAAGTGACATTCTGTCACTGCCCTGTTGAGTGACTTCCTGCTTTTTATTTCCCCTCCATCCTGCTTAAGCTTTCTTTCTCCCCTGGATTAATAACCCAATATGGGTAATATTAAACTCTATATAAGAGTATTTTAAAAATAAAAAATATATATATACAACCATCGCGGAAATCGCACTACTAGTCCAGGATGGCTAAGAAATGACTCAGGGATATGCACTGTTTGCCAATTCTACCTACTATTACTTGACAGTGCCCTTCCTTTACGGAATTTCTGACGAATCAGTGCATGGAGGAATGTGTGTTCTGAGTTTGTTTGTGTGGTCCCTAATTTATTTATGTCGCCAGAGTAAGGCATGCTTAGATCTCGGAAGGGACAGAGCCTGGGTAGCGTCATAGCCTGGGTTTGACATGCATGGTTTCGTGTTATACTGGTGCTGCCATCTCCAATATTTTAAAGTGAAGTTAGCAAATGCTTGAATGTCCCTGTTACGAAAAAATCAGAGAATCAAAATTATATGAATTTATAATTACTACATTAATATAAATGAAGAAAAAGACAGAAAATCCTTGATGTCTTTCATGCATTATGTAAATAGCCACAGGGGTTTTATTTTATTTTGTAAATCGAATTAGCGATTTTGAATAAGTGGTTATTATGCATCATCGCCGAGCAATTGACAAATTTGATAAATTTCCATAAATTAATCACTTTTACCAACGATTATGCAAAGCACCCAAACATCGTTGGTAAAATTAATTAAGTACTTAAAAATATTACCACTTTTACCGACGATTATGCATAATACCTAAGCGTCGCATAAGGTATTTTTCCAATCTAGCTGACCAAAAGTCCGTTTTTCAAAACGCAGTTTAGGCGGGAAAAACATAGCTAATAGTGAAGGTCAATGGTGGGAGAATCTACTTGAGGCCATGCATTGAATGCATTGAATTTTTTTAAACGTTCGTATCTCAGGATGTACTCAACGCATGTCAAGAGCAATGATACCGTCAGATGCACATCGCAAAGGTGCATTCAATGATATCGGGTTTAAATATCTCTTCCAGTCTGACCACCAGGCCTGCGGCTCTGATTCGTAGCAAGTTTTCCGCTATACTTAGAGCAGTTCACAACCAAAATGGACGACATTGGTTTGTTAGCTATTCTAAAGACAAAGCCGATGGTCATGACATAATGGAATTATGTCAGTACTTAACATGTGCTTGAAGGCACAAAACACGTGTTCACGTGAGAACTTGCGGCTGTGTGTATGACACTACAAAACCACACATGCAACCACGCACTTTTAACGAATCTTTACATGTTGGAATGTGCGTTTACGTGTTGTGAACCAACCGTTCACTTTGTTTCTGTAAAATGCTGTGTTATGTGTAGAGTGCTTGCCATTAAAATTTCCTAACAATGTATGAGTGAAGAGTAATGATTGAATAACTGTAAACGTTGAAGTCCTGTTGCTCTCTGTGGCGAAACTATTCAACTCGCATATCGGCTCGCATTTGCGCGGATTCACTGTTGGGAACTGCGGAAAACCAACTTCAGCCTACCACCAGTGTAGTGTCCGTCACTATGACCACTCCACCACCACAGTGGCATGTGTGTATGATACTGACTACCCCAACTTTTTTTACCGTAATTGAGTGTTCAAGAGTTATGTAGTAAATAACTTTAAAAAATTAGCTGCTTAAAACCGCGGTTTTTAAACATATTTCTTTCGGACGCAAATCTGTGTACTTCTATGAGTAATTTTTTTAAACAAATTCTGAAAAATAATGTACGAATTTTTAAATTTCTTTTATAATATCTATGGGTAATGTAGTTTATAGGTAATATAATGTTATGAATTATAGGGTAATCGGAGTGAAAATTGTGTCAAAAATAGGCCTTTTAACCTCACGAATAACCAGCATTTGCACAGTTTAGACAAGAAACTAAAATTTCTCGAGACTAACGTTTTCTAAGAAGATGATTATTCGGAAGAGAAAAAGCAAAAACATAAAACATGACTTTTCAAAACATTAACCCTTGACTGACCAAAAGAAGAAAAAAAAAATCGACTTCTAACGCACGCGGCTCCCTGCTAATTCGTCCAAAATGTACTGCAATTTTCGATTGAATCGAAATAGTAGTGAGATCATCTCAAAAAATTACATTTCGATTGCCAATTTTTACGAATGAAAGTATGAAAATGTTTGAATGAAATATTTGAAGTATGAAAATGCTCAAGGAAAAAAAGTTGGAAAACTATAAATTTTCAATTTTTAAGAAAACAATTACACTGTGACATCACGAATTCTAGATTTTGCGTTAATTCTCCTATTAACGCAATTTATTAGTATAGTCGGGCCCCCGTATTCGTGGGGGTTACGTTCCGGGGGTGACCGCGAATACGGGGAATCCGCGAATAACCGAAACCATAGTTTTCTTCTTGTATATCTCGTTTATTGAACATCATGGGAAAGAGCAGGGTGACGCAGAGGATAGAACGAAATGTAAAAGAGGGTGCAGCGATTGTTGTCGATGTTTTCTGAAAGAACATTGTGATTTCTGTTTGTCGTATCTTCTTCATATGATCAAGTATGTTGTAATATGATGACAAGGCTTCCTCACCAATTTTTCTAAATGTGAAGAGCGTACCATATGGGGATCTGTGCCATGAAAATAATCCATTGTTGATTTGAACGTGCGAAGCCTTTCCGCTATGTTACTCATGGTGAACCTGTCTTCTACTTCTTTATCTTGATCTTCATCTGGTACCGCTTCAGTTTCAGGAGCAGTCAACCTGCATTAATTCCTCCTCGGTCAACACCTCTGAATTGCTATTAATTTAGCTGTTCGACTTCCTCTGTATCCATATCATTGAACCCCTCTCCACCCACCTGTTTCGCTAACGTGACAATGTCTTTTATAGTCTCTTCAATTTACTCTGTAGAAGTGGTTGTATTCTTTAGTGCACATTGTGGCAAAAGATTAATTAATCCAACCCAAGAGGACTGTTTCTCTCTTGGGGGCTGCCACGGCTCTGGTGATGACAGTAATGTAATTAGCGAGCCATTCTAAATATGCACAACTAAAATTTTGTAAACAAAACATATGAATGACGATTTTTGAGAGTTGGAAAAAAATTCCAATAAAGGAAAAAAACCGCGAATATGGAAACCGCGAATACGGGGGGCCGACTGTATTATTATAAGATACAATTTTATTGATGAATAAAATTATATTGCAACCAGAGAATCAATCACTAGCGTTTCATTATAATTAACATTAGCCTTACTTTCTACAATGTCTTTCGTGCCCCCTGTATGTACCAAAAAGGTATTTTTCAAATAAAAACTACTTCAGCAGTGTAATTATATGATAAACTAATGTAGTATGAGCTTTGCACCACTTTTTCGATAAAAAAATATTTTTGTCCTGCTACATCCGACACGTGTATCCCTTACGTGTATTGTTGGTTAACATCATAAATCGTACTATATGATTCACTATACATGATAATTCACACATGTGCATTATATTGTATCATTATATCGAGATATCATCGTAAAAATTTTATCGCCATAATGGGGTCCGACTATATTCAACACACATACTCGACGCCTTTGGAACATTCTCCATATTTATCAAATTCAACAATTACTGAAGGGTGTTATGCATAATCACGAATAAAGGCGATAAATAAATTTGCCGCCTGGCAGTCGAGTGGTTAAGGAACTAACTTCTCACCGTACAGGTCTGGGTTCCAATCCCGGTTCGGGAATGCATGTCTAGTAACACTAACGAATTCCCTGGACGGATCATGCTGATCCCTTGGGAATACGTGAAGATCACGTTAATATTAAAATATATATATATATATATAGTAAATTTGATGTATATATATATATATATATACATCAAATTTACCAACCACGCTTGGATGTTATGCATAATCACCTATAAAAGTGAAGATGAGTTTTTTTCCATATCCAACACAATTTATGAAATTTACCAATGATGCTTGGATATTATGTATATTCGCTGTACATATATATTGCATAATATTCCATATTAATTATTCATGGGCTTTCGAAGAAGAAGAAAATCAGTTTTATATACGTTTACTGTATACATTTTACTATTATATATCTAAATACATATACACACACGCTGTATACATTAAAACTATAATACTGGTTTTCTTCTTCCTTGATAGTCCGTGAATAATTAATATGGAAAATTTCGCAACACATACATTTTTCGTCATCAATTTTTTTTTTTCTCGTAAGCAGTTGCTTTTCAAATACGAAATTATAAGTAAGTTGATAAGGACTTCGTTATTTTTATTATTATAAACGTAATAATCCTTTTCCGAGAAATTACATCTGCTTATCGTTTCACCACTCATTAGTATGAGTTTGAAAGGCGGTCTCGAATTCCAGGAGCAAACAGTAAAGCTCGCATTCAGCTGCGATCATCTGCTTATCTTCTAAATTTGTTTGCGATTTTGTAATCACGCTTAACGTCATTATGATAACGCAGATGGAATTATTCGACGAAGTGTAACCTTTTTGGAAAATATATTTTTTGATAGAGGGTCTATTTTGTGTTTATATTTTATAATAATACGGTGGAATGGTGACACTACTACACGAATCTCTTATATGTCTGCTTATTTTTCGAGTGTTTGTTGACTGATATTAGTTTTAAGGCTTCGAGGGTGTTTGCTTTTTTTTGAATGATTTATTATTTGCTATACAGGGCGCATAGCTAACTCTTCTCGCCGCAAATTACTGACGAATAGTTAATCCTAAAGGAATACTTCAAATTAGGAAAATTATTTTCTAAATTGGACAAAAATGGGAAAAAATGTTCCCATCCTAGTTTCCATACGGTGCAGGAAACAAGACAGCTCCAGCACCAAATGGTTTCAACGTTTGGTCGCTTGGTGGCAGAACTTTTCGCTTTGCATCAACAAAACCACTCTGCGATCGAGGTATTAGCAATGTTCTACCCGAAATTGATGACTCGAAAGTTTTAAAAAATGTCAAGTATTTTTTCAAGTGTTTTTATCAGTCCTGAAAAAGTTGAATAACTAGAGCTGTCTGGTTCTTAAAGTCAGGGTGTCCGTCCAAAATTCTTACATTTTAACAACTGTACAACCTCTTGTAACATGAATGGCGTATATTTCTGATTTATATTTTTAAGTATGCTTCTGGGATCACAGTTTACCTGTAGGATGCAGCAAGGGGAATTAAGTAATCATTCTGAATATTTCGGCGATCTTCGTGACCTAAGTTCTTATTGACACAAGAGTCCACGGAATGAATAAGTATACGCTATACTGATTAGAATAAAATGAAAAACTTATTTCGAAAAACCGCATAACTGATAAAAAATTCGAAATTGAGTTTGCACTGGTTTCTTGTAGTTGAATGATTGATGCTGTTTTCGGTGCAGAAACCAACAAAAACAACCTTTTATATGTTCTGTATTTGGGGCCTTGAAATATCTGTTTAGTGCAGAAACCAGTTAGTGCAGTTACAAGTTTTTCTCAAATATCTCAAAATGCGAAATTCTACTCTTGAGAAGTTTCTGAAATAAGCGATTCATTTATATGTTTCTCATTCATTTAAGAGTAAACTATAAACGTTGGTGCTAAAATTAAGAAAATTAAAAAAATTTTGAAATATGAATTGATTAAGCAAAACTCGATTCAACAGTTTCGAAAATCAGTCTTTATATCTAAGTATCAAGAAAAACTTGATATGTGGATATATATGCATATACATGTGTATATACTTTTTATGAGGAGCTCTAGACAACTGGTTGATGCGAAGATCAATCCAGGAGAGAAAAATCAAATGCCTCCGAGGGGAATCGAACCACCGTCCTCTCGGAATCCGGTAGAGTGTGTTGGACCCCTACGCTACAGAAGCTACGAACATTTTTGCTTAGATTAGGGGTTCTGAACCTCCAATCTTTTTTAGAATGTTCGGTGCCACTTCATTGGTTTGGAAGCGTGTTGCGGGCCACTTGAAAGATCTGGAACAGCCTCGTAGGTCGCTTATGTGATCTGGAAGCGTGCCGCTCAAGTGATCTGGAACTGTGACGCGAGTATCATAAATGATATGCACTGAGGGCCACATAAATGCTATGCACTGAGGGCCACATAAATGCTATGCACTGAGGGCCACATAAATGCTATGCACTGAGGGCCACATAAATGCTATGCACTGAGGGCCACATAAATGCTCTGAAACAGTGCCGCAAGTCTGTTAAATTATCTGTGAATGGTCCGTGGATCATTTAAGTAGTATAAAACCTCTCTTTTATGGTCGCTCACGGGAGAAAAAAATCTGTCCGTGAAAGGGGGGGGGTGACTGTTAACCAGGGGTTTGAAATGCATACTTTTGCTATACAACGGGAAATTACCCGGAAATTATTTGGATGTAAAAAAGTATGTAAAACATTATCTGGTACATCGCCAGGTACTTGACTGATCTAGAATTGTGCCGCTGGTAACTTAAGATATGTGGAACTGCAACACTGAACGATTAAGTACTCTGTGACCGTGTCGGGACTCACTCAAACTGATTTGTAAATATACCATGGGTTCTCCAATTTATCTAGAAATGTGCTGAGCGTCGTTCAAGTGATCTGGAACTGTGCCGTGGGTCACTCACTTGAGGGATCTGTCAACATACCGCTGGTCCCATAAGTGAAACTGAACTGCAACGCCGGTCACTTGAGTCATCTGCAAATGTACCGCTTAGTCAACTTTTACAAAACTAGGTTTCATGTCGCGGACCACATCAGATGAATCCGAGGGCCACATTTGGCCCATGGGTTGAGCATGCATGCTTTAATCATAGATACGCTGATTGTATACATGCTTTAAGAAAATACGTTCGCGAATCTCTTAAATCTTGAACGAATAGCGACATCATCTTTTCACATATACTATAGCTTTTAACCACCGAAGTTTCTTGTAAAATAATTGTCCATGTATGCAAGTACTTTGAATTTAGTTTTTCATTACAAGAAATCTCTTGAGTAAATGCCTAACTACAATAAATTATAAATACTTTTATTTTCACTCGCAGACACTAAATCATTTCAAGAAACAAAATAGAAGAAAAAAAAAATCCCTTAAGGGGGCTTCAGCATTAAACAATCAAAAACTCATGAAAGCGTTCGTAAAACTCATCCATGTTCATCAGAAATCGTGGTTATTTCGCCCTATTTACCGATTTCCACTCAAGAGTTTGTCAATTAGTTTGATTTAATTACTTCCAATGTAACAAACGGTATTACTTCTTCGTATGATTAAGGGATATGCTACACTAATTGAGCTAAATTAATGATAGCAATGGCAACTTTGTAATTAAATAATATTGATAGCATCCCATTTATTTAATTTTTTTTGTTCGGTACCGTAATATATAATAATGAAACGAAATGAAGGAAAATAGTTTTTATACTTTAGAAACAGTTGCTTTGCCTTGTAATTTTGTCAGCAAGTAATTAAAAAATATTGAGTGTGTGGACCAATTTGTACGTATAAGTTTTATTTTACTTTTATGAATTTCATTACAATGAAACGTTGATCCTTCACTCGTACATCGGGATGCCGTAAATAATACTTTAACAGGTCATGCCACCTTCATCATCGCTCTACCAATTACATGCAATAGTGAATTGAAGCCATGGTTGGTATAAGAGAATAGCGATGATGACAATTTTTAAAAATCATCTCTGACCATCTCTAAGACGGCGAAAGATTTAGAAATTTGGCTAGAAGTGCATCGTCTTCATATCCCGGGAGTTACCGCTACCTCGACAGTAACTAGTAGATATCGTACATTGATGATAACCGATGCTAACTAATTATATGTGATGTAATATGAATAAATGATAATAAAGTCACCATATACGATGAGAGGGGGATGCAACATGATAATAGCGATGTAATTAATGCTATGTAAATATGATAATGTAATTAAAAACAATAATATTGACTAATACTGAACTTGAGGTTAAATAAGGAGTGTAATATATGTGTAAGTCATGAAGTATTTACAACGGCATATGCAGTGTATCAATTCTGACAGTACCAGAAAGGAGAAATTAGCCGTATAATACATGTCAAAGACCAGGAACATTGGGTCTGGACATCTCCGAGAAAATGTTTAGGCTTTTTAAGTCTAAAAGTATCATAATATGGAGATTTCACGAAGATGTTTATGGTCAGAGTTGAGAAGGGAATCATAACAGTTCCTGAAGAGCATTTTCGTATAATGCATGATTGTTTCAATCTTGGTTATGTCTGCTGATAAACTACGGAAGGGGAGTAACACCTCGAAGTGTTAGTTTCGGAAACGTTCAGGAACCAGCCTAACATCAGGGTTTCCAGTGTAGATCCAAGCAGTACCTACATACATATATCGAGACTAAAATAACAATGCAAAGTATTTTGTTCACTTTTTATATCAATACAAAATATCGCAAAGTTAAAGTGATAATATATTGGATTGACAAAAACTTCATGACGCAAACTAAAAATTAATAACATGTCTTTAAATTGACTTCTAAAAGTGCGCACTTTGCAATAAAATTATTTTTATGATCAAAAGTTTTTCAATGAAGCAGTAGTTTCTAACTTCGCCCATAGATGGCTCTAGCTATTTGTATCCGATTCACGTTCAACTCTCGAAGACTCGAATAACTTAATAAAAGGTGGTCTACCATTATGATCGACGATAATGCGTGCGCTAACATAACGTACCGTTTAGATCTAACTCAAGCTGCTAAGGATCTTAATGCTTTTCAAAGAGAACACTGCCTCTGCAGATGATCAATGAATATACGAAATTATGTTCTAACCCAGTGTTACTCAATCTTTCCTATGTCGCAGACACCCCTCCTCTCCCGGAGTAAAGGCCAATGTTCCATAGAATCCATATAGCGTCTCAGAAGGTAAATTTCCACGCCACCTTCCCATAAAATAGAAAATGCATTGTTTTTTCCTATAATTCGCGTATCATAAAAAATTGAAATGTTAAATTACAGTTTCGCAGCACAAATAGTGTCATTCATGCAAGGGTACGGTAGCTGAGGTGGATAAGATACTCCTAACCTTAAGTATTTTATCGACCTTGGCCTTTGATGTTTAGGATTGTGTTTAGAGGTAGATATTAGAGAGAGAGGTGTTAAGAAGTGTGATGCTTAGGGGATGTCTAGAATGTTAGAGGTGTCGCGAGTTTGAGACCGGATTCATCCTTGTCAGAAACTATCCTGTCGCAGAGGTACGACAGATACAGCAATAAAATAACCAAGAGAAAATATTTCTGACGCAAGGAGTACCACACCGAGTGGTAAGCACACCAATCCCACGGTGAGTATAAAAAAAAGGCAAAATGTCGGACGCTGAAGTTCGGAATCGGTAATAAATTGTTGGTCCCGGTCTAATTATCCCTCGTGTGCACAAAATGACCGTGCTGTGACAAAAATGATCAAATTGTCCTTTATACAATGGTAGTAAATAAAAATGGTCCCGCGAACCGCTTACCGAGTACTCATCGACCCCGGGTTGAAAAATGTTGTTCTAATGTATGGCACTGTAAATGTTTGATTAAAACAGTGGTTCTCAACCATTTTACCAAATTGCCGCACTCAGTTACCTCATTTCAAACGTCTACACCGTGTATGCTGCCCAAAGCCAGTGAGCACAATGTAGACCTTGGGGTCATCTAATGTGTGGGCCCGCAACACCTCAAATCTACCATTGTGAAAATTAACCTGGCGGCGCTAGATCACTTAAGTGACCCGTAATGCAGTTCCACATCACTTAAGTGGCCCACATCACATTTACAAAATCTTCAAGTGACCCACAAAAGGTACAGGTCACTTAAGTGATCTATAAAGCTGTTCCAGATCATTTAAGTGGCTTGCGGCACGTTTCAATTTGAAGTAATTGGTTCACGCCACACTTCCAGCTCACTTGAGAGGCCAGCCGCTTATTCCTAAATCATTGGTGAACCGCAGAAAATGTAGATGTCACTCAAGCAACCTGGAGCACATTCACATGTCGCTCAAGTGACCCGTGCTGCAAGTCCACATCACTTAAATATTCCTCGCCATACTCTGGGATCATTTAAGCCACCCTTTACAGCGCTTACATCTTCCACGGGAAAGATCCGTGGCCATGTCTGGTTTTACAGATCACTTAGGTGACCGGAGTATATTTAGAGATCACTCAAATGACCTGGGGAGCTGTTCATTCACATTCTCACTTCCGCTGAGTGATCACGTAAGTGATCCGCGGTCCAATTAGAAATCACTTAAGCAACACGAGGCGCATTTTCAAACTAATGAAGTGGACCGCACTCTCGAAAAGGAAAAGGTTCAGTACCCTCGATTTATACCCTCTGTGGGACTTTAAAATAATGTTCCTCTCATCCCTCGAATTATAACTTGCATCATAGAATATTTTACATCTCGCACCCTTAGTTAACAACAGCTTGGTTTATAGCTATAGCTGTCTTTAAGATTCATATATCATGAAAATAATTATCATGATTAGTAGCTGAAACTGCAATCACGTCTGTATTGGATAAATTCACTTGGGGGAAAATACAGGGCCGTCATTTCAACTTTTTCCCCGGGGGGGGGGGCAAAGCACTGTACTCAATGTATGTATATATATATACAATTTTTAGTGTATTTTCAAAAGCCAGGGGGGGGGGCAACGACCCCCCTCTGCCCCCCCCCCTAAATGACGGGCATGGGAAAATATGTCCCGTATTTTGCTTTTGGAATTATGAAAACTGAGGGTCCATGGGAAATAAGAAATTTCTTGAACGTTATTACATGCAGTTGGTATTTCGAAGGCTGACTATATTATTTTGAGGGAAAATGTAGAAAATAGGGATTGAAAAATATATGTAGCATTACACCCGTTCCCGAAAAGAAATTCGCGATTCATGGGGATATTATTTCGTAAATTGTTTAAAAATTCATAAAAATTTGAGGAATTGGAATGGTTCGCGAAAAAGTTTTTCTCACGACGGAGATTTTTTTCCCGATAGAGGGCGAGATTTGTACGAGAGCAAATCACTGTAAATATGCTGTCCTGTAAAATGCAGGATGTACAATTAATAGCTGGTTTCTGAATTTTCCTGTAACTGGCGCATACATAAGGTTTTCATTGTGACATAGGTGGATAAAGATCTTATTGGTGAAGTTGTTTTACCTCAGCGACGAATCACTGGCTGAGGTTTTATGAACGTTTCGGACACATGAGAGATTGGAGAAGTGCTCCGGGCCAGAATTCTGCGATTTACTTTAGTGCAGCACCATCGATCAACCGAATTCCACACTATTACTTTTTCTGTTCTAAAAACTATCCTCCCTGTGCATGAATTAACATTCAAACATACCAATGTTTTTCAGTTTTATTAATTTTCAAAGAATCTACACCCTGTGTATTCATAATTTTGTAGTATTCAGAGTTTATTGAAAAAAAAAACCCATTCATGTCTCATTTCAGTACAAAAATAAAAATTCGTTGAAAAACGCGAAAAACGGGACAGTCAGAAGTGCGTAGAAACACAAAAATGTCCCGTAAAATGCAAATCATATATATCTCCGGTGCTATATTTAAATATTAAGGACGGGAATTCAACAAAATGTTCCCATGTAAGGCATTCATCCTAAAGCTTTCCCCGACCCTAATATAATCAGGACAAACACATACAGTCTAGTCTAGGTATGTGAAAGGTTTTACAGTTCATATCAAAGCTAAATTGGATTCGGAATCCATGCCACGTACGTACATATACGTCTCCAATATATATGGAATACTTCGAGAGTATGGAGTGCTTCTACTCTCTTTCGGGGCATATTTCCTTTTCTTATTTCCTTCGAGAGATTTGTCTCCTCGGCATATCCTTACTTTTTTTGTTTCAAACGGACAACATCGTGTTTGCTCTCTACTTTTCCGTTGTTTGTACTTTTGTGACGTCGATAACGTCTTTGTTATTTCTTTCGCGTCCGGTTTCCAAAGTGTAGTCACAGCTTTCCGTACATACATTCATTTTGTTGGAGACAAGACACAACAGAACCACTTCAAGTTGAATGTCAGACTGATTTTAATATGCCATCGACGCTCCAGATAACACTTTCGGCAAACTGTAAACACTTTCATCAAACTGTAAACAGCTGTGGCTGGAACGGGAGTGTTTTCGTTCATTTCTGGCAGCTATTGGAGATAATGAAACACAATTAAATAAGTCGAATTCTATAAAAATCTCGCTTCATCGTGAGATAAATCCTTGTATAATATATACTTGCATATACAGGGTGATCAGCGAATAAGCCCTTATTTCAAAATTAAATATCTCTACAAAAAAGATCAATACAATTATGCGGTAAACGGTACGTTTATTAGCAAAACTGTGAAAATGTTGTACACAAATTTCAAAAATATAGTTTTTTTTTAATTTTTTAAAATTTAAAAAAAAAGAAAACTAGAGATTTTGGGGTTCCGAAAATCCTCATTTGTGTGAAGAGAAACCACTGCATTCGCCTAAAGTTACTGCATGGGCTGCGGTATGTGCCTTGTGTGCTGACAAATTGTTCCAAAATTGTAACGTAACGTTCAGTAGTAATCGTTTCTCGCACAAAGAAGGGGCCGATAATGCCTCTGGCGCATGCCGCCGCCCATGCAGTAACTTTAGGCGAATGCAGTGGTTTCTCTTCACACAAATGAGGATTTTCGGAACCCCAAAATCTCCAGTTTTTTTTTTTTTTTAATTTTAAAAAATTAAAAAAAAAACTAAATTTTCGAAATTTCTGTGCAACATTCTTACAGTTTTGCTAATAAACGTACCGTTTACCGCATAATTCTATTGATCTTTGTTGTAGAGATATCTAATTTTGAAATAAGGGCTTATTCGCTGATCACCCTGTACTTACATGATGCTGCATTAAGGTGCTATACATTGTAGCGTCTGTATTGTATTGTATACAACCGTCATATTAATGTGACCACCAGCTCATATCCGTAAAACAGTTGTTTTGCGCAACCCGGGAAGTGGTACAATAAGATGCTGTAAGGTTGTTGGATTAATCTATCTATAAACATGCTAGTTCTAGCTGGGCTACTACTAGGCTACTACTACTAACACAGCTATGCAGACTATTACTACTACTACTACTACTTAACCGCACATGCACCAGTAGTATAACCCTGAGGGTTTCTGGCTTCAAATCCCAAAATTTAGGGTTTCTCGCTTCAATCCCAAAATTGAGGGTTTCTCGCTTCAATCCCAAAATTGAGGGTTTCTGGTTTCAATCCCAAAATTGAGGGTTTCTCGCTTCAATCCCAAAATTGAGGGTTTCTGGTTTCAATCCCAAAATTGAGGGTTTCTGGTTTCAATCCCAAAATCGAGGGTTTCTGGTTTCAATCCCAAAATCGAGGGTTTCTGGTTTTAATCCCAAAATCGAGGGTTTCTCGTTTCAATCCCAAAATGGAGGGTTTCTCGTTTTCAATCACAAAATTGAGGGTTTCTGGTTTCAATCCCAAAATTGAGGGTTTCTCGTTTCAATCCCAAAATTGAGGGTTTCTGGTTTCAATCCCAAAATTGAGGGTTTCTGGTTTCAATCCCAAAATTGACGGTTTCTGGTTTCAATCCAAAAATTGAGGGTTTCTGGCTTCAAATCCCAAAATTGAGGGTTTCTCGCTTCAATCCCAAAATTGAGGGTTTCTCGCTTCAATCCCAAACCTGAGGGTTTCTGGCTTCAATCCCAAAATTGAGGGTTTCTCGTTTCAATCCCAAAATTGAGGGTTTCTCGTTTCAATCCCAAAATTGAGGGTTTCTGGTTTCAATCCCAAAATCGAGGGTTTCTGGTTTCAATCCCAAAATTGAGGGTTTCTCGTTTCAATCCCAAAATTGAGGGTTTCTGGTTTCAATCCCAAAATCGAGGGTTTCTGGTTTCAATCCCAAAATCGAGGGTTTCTGGTTTCAATCCCAAAATCGAGGGTTTCTCGTTTCAATCCCAAAATTGAGGGTTTCTGGTTTCAATCCCAAAATTGAGGGTTTCTTGCTTCAATCCCAAACCTGAGGGTTTCTGGCTTCAATCCCAAACCTGAGGGTTTCTGGCTTCAATCCCAAACCTGAGGGTTTCTGGCTTCAATCCCAAAATTGAGGGTTTCTGGTTTCAATCCCAAAATTGAGGGTTTCTGGTTTCAGTCCCAAAATCGAGGGGTTTCTCGTTTCAATCCCAAAATCGAGGGTTTCTCGTTTCAATCTCAAAATTGAGGGTTTCTGGTTTCAATCCCAAACCTGAGGGTTTCTCGCTTCAACCTCAAAATTGAGGGTTTCTCCCAAAATTGAGGGTTTCTGGTTTCAATCCCAAAATTGAGGGTTTCTTGCTTCAATCCCAAACCTGAGGGTTTCTGGCTTCAATCCCAAACCTGAGGGTTTCTGGCTTCAATCCCAAAATTGAGGGTTTCTGGTTTCAATCCCAAAATTGAGGGTTTCTCGTTTCAATCCCAAAATTGAGGGTTTCTGGTTTCAATCCCAAAATTGACGGTTTCTGGTTTCAATCCAAAAATTGAGGGTTTCTGGCTTCAAATCCCAAAATTGAGGGTTTCTCGCTTCAATCCCAAAATTGAGGGTTTCTCGCTTCAATCCCAAACCTGAGGGTTTCTGGCTTCAATCCCAAAATTGAGGGTTTCTCGTTTCAATCCCAAAATTGAGGGTTTCTCGTTTCAATCCCAAAATTGAGGGTTTCTGGTTTCAATCCCAAAATCGAGGGTTTCTGGTTTCAATCCCAAAATTGAGGGTTTCTCGTTTCAATCCCAAAATTGAGGGTTTCTGGTTTCAATCCCAAAATCGAGGGTTTCTGGTTTCAATCCCAAAATCGAGGGTTTCTGGTTTCAATCCCAAAATCGAGGGTTTCTCGTTTCAATCCCAAAATTGAGGGTTTCTGGTTTCAATCCCAAAATTGAGGGTTTCTTGCTTCAATCCCAAACCTGAGGGTTTCTGGCTTCAATCCCAAACCTGAGGGTTTCTGGCTTCAATCCCAAAATTGAGGGTTTCTGGTTTCAATCCCAAAATTGAGGGTTTCTGGTTTCAGTCCCAAAATCGAGGGGTTTCTCGTTTCAATCCCAAAATCGAGGGTTTCTCGTTTCAATCTCAAAATTGAGGGTTTCTGGTTTCAATCCCAAACCTGAGGGTTTCTCGCTTCAACCTCAAAATTGAGGGTTTCTCCCAAAATTGAGGGTTTCTGGTTTCAATCCCAAAATTGAGGGTTTCTTGCTTCAATCCCAAACCTGAGGGTTTCTGGCTTCAATCCCAAACCTGAGGGTTTCTGGCTTCAATCCCAAAATTGAGGGTTTCTGGTTTCAATCCCAAAATTGAGGGTTTCTCGTTTCAATCCCAAAATTGAGGGTTTCTGGTTTCAATCCCAAAATTGACGGTTTCTGGTTTCAATCCAAAAATTGAGGGTTTCTGGCTTCAAATCCCAAAATTGAGGGTTTCTCGCTTCAATCCCAAAATTGAGGGTTTCTCGCTTCAATCCCAAACCTGAGGGTTTCTGGCTTCAATCCCAAAATTGAGGGTTTCTCGTTTCAATCCCAAAATTGAGGGTTTCTCGTTTCAATCCCAAAATTGAGGGTTTCTGGTTTCAATCCCAAAATCGAGGGTTTCTGGTTTCAATCCCAAAATTGAGGGTTTCTCGTTTCAATCCCAAAATTGAGGATTTCTGGTTTCAATCCCAAAATTGAGGGTTTCTGGTTTCAATCCCAAAATTGAGGGTTTCTCGTTTCAATCCCAAAATTGAGGGTTTCTGGTTTCAATCCCAAAATTGAGGGTTTCTCGTTTCAATCCCAAAATTGAGGGTTTGTGGTTTCAATCCCCAAATCGAGGGTTTCTGGTTTCAATCCCAAAATCGAGGGTTTCTGGTTTCAATCCCAAAATCGAGGGTTTCTGGTTTCAATCCCAAAATCGAGGGTTTCTCGTTTCAATCCCAAAATTGAGGGTTTCTGGTTTCAATCCCAAAATTGAGGGTTTCTTGCTTCAATCCCAAACCTGAGGGTTTCTGGCTTCAATCCCAAACCTGAGGGTTTCTGGCTTCAATCCCAAAATTGAGGGTTTCTGGTTTCAATCCCAAACCTGAGGGTTTCTCGCTTCAACCTCAAAATTGAGGGTTTCTCCCAAAATTGAGGGTTTCTGGTTTCAATCCCAAAATTGAGGGTTTCTTGCTTCAATCCCAAACCTGAGGGTTTCTGGCTTCAATCCCAAACCTGAGGGTTTCTGGCTTCAATCCCAAAATTGAGGGTTTCTGGTTTCAATCCCAAAATTGAGGGTTTCTGGTTTCAATCCCAAAATTGAGGGTTTCTTGCTTCAATCCCAAACCTGAGGGTTTCTGGCTTCAATCCCAAACCTGAGGGTTTCTGGCTTCAATCCCAAAATTGAGGGTTTCTGGTTTCAATCCCAAACCTGAGGGTTTCTCGCTTCAACCTCAAAATTGAGGGTTTCTCCCAAAATTGAGGGTTTCTGGTTTCAATCCCAAAATTGAGGGTTTCTTGCTTCAATCCCAAACCTGAGGGTTTCTGGCTTCAATCCCAAACCTGAGGGTTTCTGGCTTCAATCCCAAAATTGAGGGTTTCTGGTTTCAATCCCAAAATTGAGGGTTTCTGGTTTCAATCCCAAAATCGAGGGTTTCTGGTTTCAATCCCAAAATTGAGGGTTTCTCGTTTCAATCCCAAAATTGAGGGTTTCTGGTTTCAATCCCAAAATCGAGGGTTTCTGGTTTCAATCCCAAAATTGAGGGTTTCTCGTTTCAATCCCAAAATTGAGGGTTTCTGGTTTCAATCCCAAAATCGAGGGTTTCTGGTTTCAATCCAAAAATTGAGGGTTTCTCGTTTCAATCCCAAAATTGAGGGTTTCTGGTTTCAATCCCAAAATTGAGGGTTTCTCGTTTCAATCCCAAAATTGAGGGTTTGTGGTTTCAATCCCCAAATCGAGGGTTTCTGGTTTCAATCCCAAAATCGAGGGTTTCTGGTTTCAATCCCAAAATCGAGGGTTTCTGGTTTCAATCCCAAAATCGAGGGTTTCTCGTTTCAATCCCAAAATTGAGGGTTTCTGGTTTCAATCCCAAAATTGAGGGTTTCTTGCTTCAATCCCAAACCTGAGGGTTTCTGGCTTCAATCCCAAACCTGAGGGTTTCTGGCTTCAATCCCAAAATTGAGGGTTTCTGGTTTCTCCCAAAATTGAGGGTTTCTGGTTTCAATCCCAAAATTGAGGGTTTCTGGCTTCAATCCCAAACCTGAGGGTTTCTGGCTTCAATCCCAAAATTGAGGGTTTCTGGTTTCAATCCCAAAATTGAGGGTTTCTGGTTTCAATCCCAAAATCGAGGGTTTCTGGTTTCAATCCCAAAATTGAGGGTTTCTGGTTTCAATCCCAAAATCGAGGGTTTCTGGTTTCAATCCCAAAATCGAGGGTTTCTGGTTTCAATCCCAAAATTGAGGGTTTCTCGTTTCAATCCCAAAATTGAGGGTTTCTGGTTTCAATCCCAAAATCGAGGGTTTCTGGTTTCAATCCCAAAATCGAGGGTTTCTGGTTTCAATCCCAAAATCGAGGGTTTCTCGTTTCAATCCCAAAATTGAGGGTTTCTGGTTTCAATCCCAAAATTGAGGGTTTCTTGCTTCAATCCCAAACCTGAGGGTTTCTGGCTTCAATCCCAAACCTGAGGGTTTCTGGCTTCAATCCCAAACCTGAGGGTTTCTGGCTTCAATCCCAAAATTGAGGGTTTCTGGTTTCAATCCCAAAATTGAGGGTTTCTGGTTTCAGTCCCAAAATCGAGGGGTTTCTCGTTTCAATCCCAAAATCGAGGGTTTCTCGTTTCAATCTCAAAATTGAGGGTTTCTGGTTTCAATCCCAAACCTGAGGGTTTCTCGCTTCAACCTCAAAATTG
The DNA here is from genome assembly GCF_987345545.1 of Pholcus phalangioides. NCBI lineage: Eukaryota > Metazoa > Arthropoda > Arachnida > Araneae > Pholcidae > Pholcus > Pholcus phalangioides. The sequence goes on from NW_028301628.1 coordinate 23,292,065, forward strand.
AGGGTTTCTCCCAAAATTGAGGGTTTCTGGTTTCAATCCCAAAATTGAGGGTTTCTTGCTTCAATCCCAAACCTGAGGGTTTCTGGCTTCAATCCCAAACCTGAGGGTTTCTGGCTTCAATCCCAAAATTGAGGGTTTCTGGTTTCAATCCCAAAATTGAGGGTTTCTCGTTTCAATCCCAAAATTGAGGGTTTCTGGTTTCAATCCCAAAATTGACGGTTTCTGGTTTCAATCCAAAAATTGAGGGTTTCTGGCTTCAAATCCCAAAATTGAGGGTTTCTCGCTTCAATCCCAAAATTGAGGGTTTCTCGCTTCAATCCCAAACCTGAGGGTTTCTGGCTTCAATCCCAAAATTGAGGGTTTCTCGTTTCAATCCCAAAATTGAGGGTTTCTCGTTTCAATCCCAAAATTGAGGGTTTCTGGTTTCAATCCCAAAATCGAGGGTTTCTGGTTTCAATCCCAAAATTGAGGGTTTCTCGTTTCAATCCCAAAATTGAGGGTTTCTGGTTTCAATCCCAAAATCGAGGGTTTCTGGTTTCAATCCCAAAATCGAGGGTTTCTGGTTTCAATCCCAAAATCGAGGGTTTCTCGTTTCAATCCCAAAATTGAGGGTTTCTGGTTTCAATCCCAAAATTGAGGGTTTCTTGCTTCAATCCCAAACCTGAGGGTTTCTGGCTTCAATCCCAAACCTGAGGGTTTCTGGCTTCAATCCCAAAATTGAGGGTTTCTGGTTTCAATCCCAAAATTGAGGGTTTCTGGTTTCAGTCCCAAAATCGAGGGGTTTCTCGTTTCAATCCCAAAATCGAGGGTTTCTCGTTTCAATCTCAAAATTGAGGGTTTCTGGTTTCAATCCCAAACCTGAGGGTTTCTCGCTTCAACCTCAAAATTGAGGGTTTCTCCCAAAATTGAGGGTTTCTGGTTTCAATCCCAAAATTGAGGGTTTCTTGCTTCAATCCCAAACCTGAGGGTTTCTGGCTTCAATCCCAAACCTGAGGGTTTCTGGCTTCAATCCCAAAATTGAGGGTTTCTGGTTTCAATCCCAAAATTGAGGGTTTCTCGTTTCAATCCCAAAATTGAGGGTTTCTGGTTTCAATCCCAAAATTGACGGTTTCTGGTTTCAATCCAAAAATTGAGGGTTTCTGGCTTCAAATCCCAAAATTGAGGGTTTCTCGCTTCAATCCCAAAATTGAGGGTTTCTCGCTTCAATCCCAAACCTGAGGGTTTCTGGCTTCAATCCCAAAATTGAGGGTTTCTCGTTTCAATCCCAAAATTGAGGGTTTCTCGTTTCAATCCCAAAATTGAGGGTTTCTGGTTTCAATCCCAAAATCGAGGGTTTCTGGTTTCAATCCCAAAATTGAGGGTTTCTCGTTTCAATCCCAAAATTGAGGATTTCTGGTTTCAATCCCAAAATTGAGGGTTTCTGGTTTCAATCCCAAAATTGAGGGTTTCTCGTTTCAATCCCAAAATTGAGGGTTTCTGGTTTCAATCCCAAAATTGAGGGTTTCTCGTTTCAATCCCAAAATTGAGGGTTTGTGGTTTCAATCCCCAAATCGAGGGTTTCTGGTTTCAATCCCAAAATCGAGGGTTTCTGGTTTCAATCCCAAAATCGAGGGTTTCTGGTTTCAATCCCAAAATCGAGGGTTTCTCGTTTCAATCCCAAAATTGAGGGTTTCTGGTTTCAATCCCAAAATTGAGGGTTTCTTGCTTCAATCCCAAACCTGAGGGTTTCTGGCTTCAATCCCAAACCTGAGGGTTTCTGGCTTCAATCCCAAAATTGAGGGTTTCTGGTTTCAATCCCAAACCTGAGGGTTTCTCGCTTCAACCTCAAAATTGAGGGTTTCTCCCAAAATTGAGGGTTTCTGGTTTCAATCCCAAAATTGAGGGTTTCTTGCTTCAATCCCAAACCTGAGGGTTTCTGGCTTCAATCCCAAACCTGAGGGTTTCTGGCTTCAATCCCAAAATTGAGGGTTTCTGGTTTCAATCCCAAAATTGAGGGTTTCTGGTTTCAATCCCAAAATTGAGGGTTTCTTGCTTCAATCCCAAACCTGAGGGTTTCTGGCTTCAATCCCAAACCTGAGGGTTTCTGGCTTCAATCCCAAAATTGAGGGTTTCTGGTTTCAATCCCAAACCTGAGGGTTTCTCGCTTCAACCTCAAAATTGAGGGTTTCTCCCAAAATTGAGGGTTTCTGGTTTCAATCCCAAAATTGAGGGTTTCTTGCTTCAATCCCAAACCTGAGGGTTTCTGGCTTCAATCCCAAACCTGAGGGTTTCTGGCTTCAATCCCAAAATTGAGGGTTTCTGGTTTCAATCCCAAAATTGAGGGTTTCTGGTTTCAATCCCAAAATCGAGGGTTTCTGGTTTCAATCCCAAAATTGAGGGTTTCTCGTTTCAATCCCAAAATTGAGGGTTTCTGGTTTCAATCCCAAAATCGAGGGTTTCTGGTTTCAATCCCAAAATTGAGGGTTTCTCGTTTCAATCCCAAAATTGAGGGTTTCTGGTTTCAATCCCAAAATCGAGGGTTTCTGGTTTCAATCCAAAAATTGAGGGTTTCTCGTTTCAATCCCAAAATTGAGGGTTTCTGGTTTCAATCCCAAAATTGAGGGTTTCTCGTTTCAATCCCAAAATTGAGGGTTTGTGGTTTCAATCCCCAAATCGAGGGTTTCTGGTTTCAATCCCAAAATCGAGGGTTTCTGGTTTCAATCCCAAAATCGAGGGTTTCTGGTTTCAATCCCAAAATCGAGGGTTTCTCGTTTCAATCCCAAAATTGAGGGTTTCTGGTTTCAATCCCAAAATTGAGGGTTTCTTGCTTCAATCCCAAACCTGAGGGTTTCTGGCTTCAATCCCAAACCTGAGGGTTTCTGGCTTCAATCCCAAAATTGAGGGTTTCTGGTTTCTCCCAAAATTGAGGGTTTCTGGTTTCAATCCCAAAATTGAGGGTTTCTGGCTTCAATCCCAAACCTGAGGGTTTCTGGCTTCAATCCCAAAATTGAGGGTTTCTGGTTTCAATCCCAAAATTGAGGGTTTCTGGTTTCAATCCCAAAATCGAGGGTTTCTGGTTTCAATCCCAAAATCGAGGGTTTCTGGTTTCAATCCCAAAATCGAGGGTTTCTGGTTTCAATCCCAAACCTAGGGGTTTTTGATCATTTACAGATTTATGCACTTTAATATTAGAAAATATAAATGTGTTTCAAGTGTTAAAATTTATAAAGATAAAAAAAACATACTATTCATCCTTTGTTTCCGGTGTCTTCTTTTTCTTTTGATTTTGTTTTGTACCACTACATATGCTAGTGCGAGCATAAAAATATCTAATGTCGTTTTTTATGCACGTACTAACATATTTTCTTTATTATCTTTATTCATAACCACTTGAACCAATACAAAATAATTTTCAACAAAGAAAACACACTGGTTTTCTTATATATAAGAGAAAGGATTATGTTTAAGAATAATGCGATACATTTTAAATGAGGATTGTAAATTCTATAATAGATATTGGGCACAATGCCCACTGGCGGTCACCATCCTCCCCAAATACCGCCACCTTCACCACCAATTATGAAGCAAAATGTGTTAGTATTGAATATATCCAAGCATAAAATAAATCTTTTAGAAAGTTATTGTCTATTGTGTCTCTTAGTCTATATAGAATTGCTGCATATATTCTTAATTTTTTTATTATTTTTTCACACTGTGATTTCCATTTTAAATCATCTTGTATTATTATTCCTAGGTAGTTGTATTCATGTACTCTTTCAATTTCTTGACAGTTACATTGTAATATGTGTTGACACGGACAATGATCATGAATTTTTATACTTAAATTTGCCAAACTATTTATGTTTCTTGTTTTTAAGCATATGTATTTAGTTCTCTGTATGTTTAGTTTTAGTTTATTTTTCTTGAGCCAGTTACTGATTTTGAATATGTCCTCTTCAACTTTTTTTATTAAATTTGTAATTTCAGTGTCTTCAACATACAGTACTGTATCGTCTGCGAATGAGATTAATTTACCATTTACTTCTATGAATGTACTCATTTCTTCACCTATTTTAACTGATTGTTTCCTATTAAAATAGTATGATTTAAACCAGCTCAATATGTTAACATAAACATATGCTTTGATTGTTATATTAATCAAAATTTTAAAAAATGTAAAAGCATAGATTTCGATCTACATCTCCAAATATCACAGTTTTTACCAATAACATTTGAAGGAAAATTTGTTAAACGTTTATTTCATGATATTATTCTTATTATCTTTATTCATAACCACTTGAACCAATACAAAATAGTTTTTAACAAAGAAAACACTTTGGCTTTCTTATAGGTAAAAGAAAGGATTATTTTTAAGAATAACGCGATACGTTTTAAATGAGGATTGTAAATCCTGTGATAGATTTTGGACACAATACCTACTGGCGGTCACCATCCTCCCCAAATACCGCCACTTTCACCACCAATTATGAAGCAAATTTGGTAAACGTTAACGAGTAAAATTTAAAACATATGCTTTTATTGTCATACTAATAAAAATTAAAAAAATGTAGAACCATAGATAGAAGAAAAATTTGCTAAACGTTGATTTTATGCAATTTTTACGACTTAAGTAGAAATGAAACAAAATATTTGCAAAATAGTTAAATGCAATTAAAAAATTAATATACTCAATAACAATTTTCCGTCCAATATATATATATATATATATATATATATATGTAAGCACCATACAGAAGTATTGTTTGTTAGTAATAATAAATTTTCATTCAACTTTTTGAAATCTCAGAAAACTGTATTATATATATATTGCTATGCTATGACGTAAATTAATGAACTGTAAAAGTATCAAAATAATTATCCTATCACATTTCACACAAACTATAGAAATATAGTAAAAATCCTAAATTACATTTCGAACATCCAACAATTTTGTCTATTTCAATAAACAGAGATAGAAACACACTTTATAAAAATCTCCTAAATATAATTTTTTCATTATATATTACTTAAAAATATTCGATTTCAAATAGTTTTATTATCTTTAACAGTTTATTATGTTTTTTATAAATATCATTCAAACAAAAAAATGTTGTTTTGAAATTGATTCATTATGTGTTGTCAATGTCACAATGATTCATTATGTTTTGAAATTGATTCAACATGTATGCATTTTTTCATTTAGAAAAATAGATAATGAAAAAAAGTTCAATGAAATACAAAATATAATAATTGTTAGTTATATTATATATACCACCACCTATTCAAACAATGATTATACAAATTTGCATTAAATCATGAAAACATAGAAATTTTACGTTTTCAAATACTTATGTTGTGATCAAAGAATATATAAGATGCATTTCTAAGATTGAAACATAAAAAAATATCAATTTTTTAACTGTAATGCTTTGATACAGTACAGTACATTTAAGAAATTTAGACAGTACATTTAGACAAAGAAACTTTATTTAATTTTGTTGTTTTCAAAATATGATTTTTAGAACAGAAAATATTCTGAGAGTCTTTAAATAGTCTTTGTCAAATAGACATTTTTTATAATGATCAATGTTATAGTTATCAACAACAGATTTTTTTAATCCTTTAGCTCTTTTTTTTATATTTTTACCATAAGAAAATGCATACATTTTTGGTTTTAAGGATACCCATTCTTTGATAGCAATACCGCTTGTTTCATCTTTTAGTGTTCCCGGTATATTTTTATTATAAGAAGAATAGAATTCACTTTTTTTAGGGTAATTACTAAAATCCATTATGTGATTAAAGTTGTTTTTTAAATCACGATACACATCTGACGTTTGAATTTCAAGTATTAAGGAATCAGTGTATGTATATAGTAATTTGACATTCTTGTCATAAAAATTAACAAAATCCTCATAAAATATTTTATACATATGAAGCTTAGACAACTCAAGTACAGTAAAACCGACTTGAATCGGTTTGTTCAGCAATAGTGCTCGTTTTTTAACTTTAAACATAGCTAAAGAATCGTTTAAGGGTGTAAATTGTTCGACACCTGGGTTTGAAATTATTTTTTTGCATTGATCTACGGAAATAGCTATCTGAACATTTATTTTTTTTTCTAGGATTTTCCATAGTCTTCCCATAAAATTCATTGTTCATTAATTTAAACAAAGTTTTATCTGATGCAGTTTTAGCGTTTCTTTTTAATTCTTTGTTCATGTTAACATATGACTTGATCCATTCTACCTGATGGAAACCTAAAATATTATGAATTTTAGTGAGAATCATTCCTTTTTTTAAATGATATTTCAAATTACGGTAATGAACAATATAATTTTTTTTTAATGTTAAATTTTTTAACCATTTCTAACTGATATGGTGATAACATGTTTTCTGTGATTTCTAAATGATCAACAGCCAATGGATAATTATCATGTAACTCATGATAATTCACAGGATAAAATAAGTCAACTTCCAAAATGTATCCATAATCGGAATCAGCACTCACCGATAAAACATTGAATTGATCGATTTCGGATTTTTTTAGAAACCGATATTCTGAGAGAGGTAATTTTTCTGTTAAAGATTTACTGTATAAACCATTTACATCCAAGTTTAATATAAAAACGTTTTTTTCTTTGCAATTAAATTTCCGTGTGTACTTATTATTTGCTTGAGAGTATCTATGACCTGTAAATCAAACTCCACCTCTAATACCTCTTTCAATAAAATTAAACATATTAACATTAGTAAAGAGCTCCAATCTGACAGAAGAATGTTTTATCCCCGCGCTCCAGGGATAAAAACTGTACTACATCCAATTCGAAAAAAAGATAGCACTGCCGAGCGGAAATTTAGAAAAACGTCTGCTAGTAATGCAACATGTGTTATTTGATAGATTTTTAAATAATCATGAAAAAAGTTGAGCAATTAAATGATTCCCAAACTTTTTTTGCATAATAAGAAACCAGAGTCAGTTATTGATTGTCCTGTTAATAAATTTTGAAAAAAAGATTTATCAGGTAAATTTTTATCTTCTAGTAACTTTACGCTATTGAAATAGGAGTATGGAAAAACTCCTTTTCTTAGTAATAAATGTCTTTGATTATATTTTCTGAAAACCTGATTGAATATTGGAAACGAATAGGAATCTTTTACTAAATTTTCTACTAATACACTCAACGATTCATTTAAAAAAGAAAATGAATCGAGAAATTTAATATTATCTAGAGAGAAGGAAGTGAATTTTTCGAATGAACTTGGGATTATATTGATGTGAGTAAAAACATTTGGAGGTATTGCTTTAAGTATAAGATAACTGGTCATCGTTTTTAAGTCAGTGAAAAAGTACAGGAATAAAGTATGGCATTTGATAACTTAAATTAGAGAAATTATGTGCATAACCGAGTATTCCTAATGGTAATGTATGGCGATGGTTTCTCACAACGACATCACCTGGTATGAAGTTATGTTTGCAGATGTGACATGTTTTTTTGTCAATTTTAATGTCATCATGGTTCTCCTCAAGAGGATATGATGTTTTCATTCTTTTTAGTAAAATTTTTGATACCTTCGTTATAATATCAATAAAATGCTGTGCTGCATGCTTTCCACAATAAAACCTTTTATATATTATGTTTTCATTGTTCTCGATAACTATTATACAATAGCATATAGCTTGATGTTCTTCTTTATCCATTTGATAAGAATTTAATGGTGATGGTTCAACTCCACATATTTTTTTTTGTTACGCATTCGAAACCTGCAAAGATTATAAAAGGATGTTGGCACATTTTCTTTATATCTGTAAATTTTAATAATTTTAGGATTGGGATTGAAGCCAGAAACCCTCAATTTTGGGATTAAAGCCAGAAACCCTCAGGTTTGGGATTGAAGCGAGAAACCCTCAATTTTGGGATTTGAAGCCAGAAACCCTCAGGGGTATACTACTTGCACCTCGTATACATTCTTCTGCAGAAATTGTAACGAACCGTTGCATTCCGGAATGTGTGTTTTTAGTGTGTTACGGTAAATGTAATATAGTTTATTATACATAATAGCCGATTATTATAATCGGTAGTAGTATGCTTACTAATCGTCTTGGTAACTTGGATAATCTTGTCACAATCGGCGAATATGCGTAATACCAAAGTGTTGTTGGTAAATTTGATTAAATTTTTAAATTTATCGCCTCTATCTGCGATTATGCATAACGCAATTTGGGTGAATTCAATAAGTATGAAAAAAATTCTAATGAATCTAGTCATGAATATAGTCGGACCCCCCGATATAATGATAAATTATACGATCGTACACCAATATAGTGAATTGTCATGTGTAGCATATCATACAGTACTTAGTTATCACGTTTACCCAACGATGCGACGCTTGGGTATTATGCATAATCACCGGTAAAATCGACACTTCTTTCTGTATTTCTTAGCATCACCAAAGATGATTGGGTACAGTAAATAATTGCCTTCGAAAGTGATTTAGGGAAATTTATCAAAATACCAAAATTGCTTGGCGATTATGCCCAACGACATCACATTTACAGTATAACGTACATATTCGAGTCGTATTGATGAGACCACCAGATCATATGCGTAAAAAAAAGTTCTGTGCAGTCTAAGAAGCAGGCCGCTGTGCGGTCATATGGGCATAGTGCTGGACTCTCGTCCTGAGCAGTGCCGTCTTAACGCATGGGTCCACCCGGGAACGGCCCGGGGGCCTCAGAAGAAGAGGGGGCCCCACAAAAATGAGATCCGTTTGAAATTTTCTAGAATTTGCAATGTAGGGCCTCAAAAGAACCATTTGGCTCGGGGGCCCATGACGCTCTTAAGACGGCCCAGGTCCTGAGGATCCAGTTCCGAATCCCATTGACGGACAGTGGGCATACGCGTACGCATAATTTTCTCAAGGAGGGGAGGGGGGTTTCCTGCAAAAGAACACTATAATCTCGGCCTGAAGGGGGTTAGAACCCCTATTCCCCCCTCCCCCCTGCGTAGCCAATGTATACATGTGTGTCCTAAGTGTGTGTGCCATCTTAATGCACTTATGTTGCCAGAGTTGCCATGTTTCATGTTCTTGCTGATAACTGGCATATGTCTTACATATTTTGAAGATATGCAATGTCTGAATTTTTATGTTATGCGAGTATCGTGTTGAAATCTAAATGGGTTTTGTGGAGAGACTTTTGAAAATTGAAGACCGGCTCGCAATCCAATAGTTATGGAAAAGTTCGGGAAGAAAAATGCACAGAGAATCATCGGATTGCTTTAAGCAATCAATCTGGTGGATTGAATTTAAGTCTAAAGTATTCAGGAACCAAGAAGGCTAGAGGGCACCGATCGTATCCTGTTGACACGAGATGTGCTAGCACTGTCGAATTGAAGGACTAAAGAAGTAGGCTACTTGCAAGTCTTCGTTGACCGCTTCTATTCAGCTGAATATATATCATTCTATACTGAACATGAACCGATAACTTCGCTGATTGGCATTGCAAAGTTAGTTAGACTTCATTCAGGAAGTATCAAAGTTGGACGAAAATAACAATCATGTTCATCAGCTGTCACCCTGGATACTGGCTAATAAAACTTTTCATCGAACATCTGTTGTCGATCCTAAATTTTATTAAGGCTGATTAGCTGTTAAGCTGAATCCAGTCGAATATCATTACTCATTTGCATAAAGATTGATTTTGAACTCAAAATGTTAGTTTAAGTTAAGATTCACTCGAAATAGTCTAATTCCAGGTTAAACATAAAGTACTATCCGCCGGAAGATACATCCCTCTCGTACGAATACAGAGATTTTGTTAGTTATGAATTGACAGACATAAGCATTCATTTACAATTTATCGACTTGTTTATTCAAGATATACAGAGACATAATATTATGTAGAGATTCTGATTTTTGATAATAAAAATTCTACGAGATCTAGAACCCCTGCCCTCGAGCATTCCGGATGAGTATTCTACCACTACGCTACATACGAAGCAATCAAGTCGTTCACGAGGTTTTAGCGGGTCATGTCTGACTGTTTATTACACGGTCTTGTTCAGTCTATTTGCTTCTATATTGTAGTGGTAGCGCACTTACACGGAACACGAAATGGGACAGGTTCGGTTCCACCGTAGAGACAGAGGACAGAGGCGACTTTTTCTTTTCAGTTATCAACATCTCTACATACATCCAGTTTCTGTACACCTTACAATAATGCAATATTACTTTATTTCACATCCCTGCTAAACAAGGTTTTTCCGGTAGCACATGGTTATGAAACAATGCTGTTTATTTTCGAAGAAGAAACATAAATACAAGAATGTTTACACCACTAAGGCAGATTATATTGTTATTTATACTCATATTACATCTCTTTTTTTTAAGTCATTAGGCTAGTAAACAATTTTATTTGGGATATTTAGTTTTTTATTCCTAAAAGAGATAGAACGTAGAAAAATACCGTTTTCTATAAACAGAGAAAATTCCTATAACCATCAACACCATCTGATACCCCCCCCCCCCCCCTAAAATTGCATGTAAGCAGCAAATTCCAGTTCCGATGATCACAGAAAACCATCAAATATAATATTATAGCATGAGTCTAATCTTCGAACATGACGAGGTAAAACAAGAGAAGAAAAAAAAAAGTTTCGGTAATATGACGACCGGCTGTAAAAATCTTAATTGTTTATAATAAATAACTCTGGCAAAAATTGGTTTTTGCGGTGGAATTTTCACTGGAAAAGAATTATAAAACAAAAATAAAATTCCTAGAAAGTAGAAGAATTTTTTTTTTATATATTATACCTCCGGAAATGTTCTCCTCAACGATATAATCCCGCATAATGACATGAAGGGAGAATGAAAGCCTCCTTCTATTATTTATAAGCCGATTAGAATTAATCCTCTTACGATATTTCCTATCTTGAAGGATGGTTGATGGAACACACACGAGCACGAGGAGCCACACACACGGGGGAAAAAAAACGAGTTCAAATGCTCTTCACATTATCCAGATCCATTTATCTATATAGGAATGAATCGAACATTTGTACAGAAGATGAAACAAGTAGAGGGAAAAAAATTCTATACCTATAAATGCATTGTATCTAAAATGATGAGCACATAAAATAAACCGTTAATAGTAAGATTTAGATGGAGGGTAGGTCGAAGTTTTGCATATGTACAAGGATTAAGTGATGTAATATCTTCTTCGCCGAAAAGACAAAAGCTTGGGGAGAACGCCATTAGAACTTCCCAACCCTAAATCCAAAGCATTCAGTTTCCTCTGTCTCTCGCTCAGCACTTGAAACAAAGTCCATGCCAGAGTGCTTTTAGACGATGAAAACTCCATTAACGATTGATGCGAGGAATGGACTACTGAAGAAAGTGAAATCTGCAATTAGTGCTGGAATATTTGACCCCGAATTGAGAATGAAACATTGTGTGGTGGCATTATGTGAATATTATGCGTGGGTCCCGTGCTCATTTTGGAGATCATGACTCACCATTTGCCATTGTAAATTCAGGTACTCCTCAGCGGAGTAGAGAAGGAGTGGTACTTTTTAGCCTATATTGTTATATAGACGATCTCTCTGAAACCCTCAACTGCACCATTAGATGTTTTGCTGATGACTGCGCAATTTACCACATAATTAATCACAAGTCCGATCAAGAAATTTTACAACGTAATCTTGTTTCCATCTCAGACTGTTTGTCATTTTGGCATATGTCACCTACCTCTAAAACAATATATATATACCTCTCTAAACAATTTTCATGAGAACTTGTCGTAAATCCCCCCCCCCCCCCACGAATTCTGACACTTGATGAATAACGTAATCATATCCTAAGTTTCTCAATTTAAATATCTAGGTAGCATAATCTCGGCTGACCTACGTTGGAAGAATCATACCGATGATATCTATCAGAATAATATCTCAATTAACTTTTCTTCCTTCGCCGAGACCTCAGACTTTCTACTCGTGACGTGCGACTTCTCCTACCAAACATACATTTCTCCCGCACTTTCATATGCACCTTAGGTCTGGGACGTCCTACAACTCTACTAATATCGGCAAACTTTATCTATCCAAAATAAATCCGCTCGCTTTATTCACGACTGCTCATCCTCTTTTTGTATTGATCTTAGCTTGGACTCAATCGCCAACTACTCGGTAGTCACCGACTTATCTCTCGATTAGCCATGCTTTATAAGCCTACTAATGATCAACTAAATTTCGAAACTTCCGATATTCTCACTATGACTTCCTGTCTCCAATAGGTTTCACCACCCCCAACTAAATTGTAACTTATTTTTACCCCTACTGACTGTTTTAAATACACTTTCTTTGCTAATACGGTAGTTGAATGGAAGAAACATCCCCTCACTATTGATGACTCTGATCTCATGATCTCTGATTTGTTATTAAATATTACTAAATATCTATGTATAAATCAACCGCTTCCTCTTGTATAGGCCTCTATGCCAACAATATTGTATAAATAAAATAAAAAAATAAATATGGGGACCCCCTTAAAAAAAGGCCTTCAATGAGAAAAGAATTCCAGAATTGCTGGAAGAAATAAAGTCAAAATTATTTCAAAATATATTTTTATAATTAAGGAGAAATAATCTCAGAATTATTTAGAAATAATTTTAAAATCTTTAAGAAATAATTTTAAATTTTTAAGAAATTATTTTATATTTTTAAGAAATTAGTTTAAATTTTTAAGAAATAATTTCATGATTAAGGGGAAATATTTCCATAATTTTCAAGAAGTTGTTTTAAATTTTTTCATAAATAATTTTAGAATATTGGAAAATAATTTCAGAACATTGGAGAATAATTTTAGAATAATTGGGAAAAGTATTTCGCAATCAATACCAGTTGATATTTTTAATTTATATCTCGTTCATGCGACGAAAAAGAACAAAATAGAAAAATAATGTGTTCCTTTTCAAAAATTTCATTTATGTTCATGGACATGAAAAAAATCGAATCTGCATCGAAAAAAGAGTTATTTTTTTTTTAAATATATGCAAATTAATTTAGATTTAAAATGGCAAACATTATAACATTTAATTTGATCTATTAATTCATTTGAAAATGCTACTTACAAAAAATTATTATTTTTTTCTACTAAAGCATTGCTCAAGCGCAAATATAAGAATACTGAAAATCTGAAATGAGAAATTATAAATCTTAATAGAGTTTTTCCATGGCGTGTATTTCGTATAAAGATATGTATCCCCTAAATCACGTCGTGTGTATAAAGTGAAGTTCCCAAATAATACACTGAACTGGCTGAAATTCGGAAACGCGATGTAAGAAAAGCTTTGTAATCTGAGCATAGGGGGGCCAGTTCTACTTTATTTCCCGAGAAATTCCGTAGATTTTGCATAAAGTACTGAATAGTGAAATCCATAAGAAATATGATTTGTCTGCTCAGTTGAATCCATGCACGATGGACTATATTTTAGAGTCCTTTTCTTCACTTTTCTTTGAAGAACATCTTATGCTTTTCAGAAAAGCGCTAAGCTTTCCTGTAACCGGAGAAAGATGTGGGACACATTTCATTTTTCTTTTCTTTTCTATCATGGACGCCTGTTTTGCATGCTATGTTTCACGTGACGAAAAAAAACCGTCGAATTTCTCTCTCTTACGAAAAAATGGTTATCGTAAGGTAAAAAAGTATATCAATTGTATCTCTTTCTTAAAATATTGATATTTTCAAGAAGATGTACGTAAATTAAAGCATTTATTTCTATCATAACACCACAATTGACTTTTAGACGACGTTATGGATTCCCGTTAGACGAATAGAAACGTAGGAAAGTTGAGATCCAACTTGAAATAAGAATGTTTAAGAAATTCAATCAAAGCGAATTTAATGAATTTTAACTGCATGGGAAATAAGTACAGTTAAGCAAAACAGAAACAAAAAAAAATTCACTTCTGAAATATCAGGATGTAATTATGAGATTTTGCAATAATATTGACATCTGATTATCCGAAGTATAATTAGTAGATTGTCACAATAAATGTACACAATACAATAGTTGTACTAAATACAAACTTACAAAGCAAGAAAGAAACGATTAACTGATGTTTCTGATATCAAGCAAATTGTGATATAGATTTTCATTTACTGCCATCTGTGAGCCATAAAATGAACTATAAAATAAGGATAAAGAAGAGAAATATCTTTTTCTCCACTGAAAAAGTTCTATTTTGAAGTACATACAACAATAAAACCGCCGTATTCTGGGCTGGGAAAGTTACACACTTGTGCATGGTGATATCCGTGTTACATGATCAGCTACGGCACTAAATAATGAAATTATTCTCCTCATTATTTTTGATTTTTTTTAATTATATAAAAATCATTCATTCATTTCATTAATTCTAGAATTATTTCTGTCATTAATTCCAACATTATTTTTCCACTAATTTTTATATAAATTATTTCTCTCATTTATTTCCAATTTTTCTTTCATTTTGTTTGATCATTTGCTAATTTTTGTCGCACCACGGTAATTTTCCGCACACGAGGGCTGATTAGACTAGGACCTGCAATTTACTGTCGATTCCGAACGACAGCTTCTACTTTTTTATACTCACGGAGTTGTTGGTACGCTAACCCCTCGGTGTGGGACTCCATGCGATGTCAATCTCTTTATGTGTTCATTTTGTTCGTGTGCGAGGAATTATTAAAGATATATCTCTCTCCTTGTTCTTTATTTTCTAGAGAAAATCAGAAAAGTTTTCACTATCAGTGCTAAATATAAGTTACTACAAAATGATGAAAATACATAAGGTTGTCATGTAAGTGCTATGCGGCTTTTATGTAATCAACTATCCGTCGTAGATAGAACCACTCAAAACCCCGCACTGATGCAAAAGAACTTACTTCCGTTACCTCAAAAGAGGCAGATTTGTGTCGGAGAAATTACCAAACATTAATAGTAGTGGTGCCCCCTTGCCCCGTCCTCGCAAGTATCAAATCACTCGCGTCGTTCTCCCTATGAACACAGCTATCAAGTCGATGCAACGTATAAGCCATTGGATTAAAAATGGATAGCTGAACCCAATCACCTGGGAGAAAAATCGCACGAGTGTCCAGTGACGCATAAGGGCTGGGCGGAGACCGCATCTTGGGATTTCAAACAAGTGAGGAGAAGACTTGTGGGGCAAGTAAGAAGATGAAATTGGCATGTTGAGGTGGAAGATTCCAATGATCTAAATACACGATACATACAAAATATATACAACGCCACCACTGCGGCGTTAAATGAGGAAACAAAACCTCCGTCCACGGTGCTGAGTAGTTTCGCATCCCTTTCTTTTTACAGAATATGCAAAATACACACATAGCCTCCACTGTCACACGCAGCCACAATCGAACAATGTCCGTCGTAAAGGTATAGTTTCATAAGTACAATATTCGCTAAGGTATCTGGATTTAAAAATTTCATTTATGAAAGAACAGCAAAAAATAATGGACAACGCTCTTTTATGTCATTTATGCTGCCCTTTCCCAACTTCTCTTCGATTTTTTAATTCAAATATCTCAGCGAAAATTACTCTTAGAAACATGGCAATTTTTCAGTTTTACGCAGGAGATGCGGGACAACAATTTTATAATTTGAAGTGAGAGTACGGGAGGGGGGGGGCGTATAAAAGCGCAGATTTTTTATTTTGTGATACACGAATGTATTCTATTTCTCCCAAAACTGGCACAGGATAATTTTTGAACGGTTTTTCAGCACTTGTAATACTCTACGAAAGACTGTTGATGCCGCATTAGCACATACAGGACACCCTGCATATATTATACGTCAACTATATCGATATAATCATATATATATGCTCGCAAAAAAGCACTCAGATTTCCGAAATTTCATTTTGCATTTAAAATGAGATTTAGGGAGTGACCGAGAGCTGCGCATCGCGTTCTGTGATGATATACCAGGTCGTTGTTATTGCATATGCCCGTCAGGGTTGCAAAAGAGAGGTTTTACTGTATTACTACTTAACCGGACATGCAGCTCATGTATGGTTCTCCCCCCCCCCCCCCACTGGATCCATTGAATTTTCTAGCTCAAAATGGCACCAGGAAATTTAAAGTATTTTCTATTATTCCTCTTTAAAGTTGTCTGCTTAGCGCACTTATGTCTTCGAATCGGCATGGATATGATAAAGAGGGCTCTATCAGCTGAGCCTACACTCGGCGAGGATCCTTGCACCATTCAAGACACGTCAGTCCGCTGAATGTCTGACAAATTGGTTACGTGTTGTGTAGGTTTACGCGTGGCTGTATTAAATGTATTATGTTGTCAGAGTATGCTTGTTTCGTGTTGTACAGGTACTGCCTTATACTGGTAAATTATATACAATAAAACCTCTCTTTTGCGGACATCGGCGGAACAAAAATTCCTACGCAACAGAGAAGGTGACCGTTGATCTGTGTTTTGAAATGCATTCTTATTATTATTATTATTATTACGGGAAATTATTATTTGGCCGTAAAAGAGGGCGGGGGGGGGGGTGATCGCAATCGAAGGGGGTTTTCCGTTAAAATTTTGTCATTGTGCTTGCTTATCAAAAAAAATATTTTGCGAAGAAGAATATATAGATCTATAGCATAAGTGCAGTGATCCAAAATCTATAGGGTGTCCATAAATCCGTGAACAGTTTAAAAAGTCATAAACATTGAAGAACGTGGTATATTTAAATGCGGTTTGCGAACAGGTTTCTGTCGCGAAAATACTTTTTTTTGGTGCAGAAAAAAAATTAGTTCAAATTTCCGTCAACAGAGGGCAATACACGAAGCAACTCAGAATTCTAGACAAACATTTCTTAAATCTCTTTTGTGTCTGAAACGTTCGCAAGGCTTCAGCAGGCGTCCAGAAAATTCAGAAATGAGCTGTTAAACGTAAACCCTACATTTTATAGGACTCTGACCTGCCCGTTTGCAGTTTTTTACTTTCCTTCCTAGGCCTCTATCGAAAAAAAATCTGAACCAAATTGTTTTTTGGTTGAAAACAAACAAACAAAACCCTATCGTGAGAATAACTTTCACGCAAATAGCTTTCAAGTATAGCATATCCTTCAATAATCATGAATTTTTAAACAATGTAGGAATTAATACGGTTACCCGATACTGAAATTTTTTACGTTATGATTCCAAGTCATAGGAATAAAATATAGAGAATTAATGCGTGAAAAAAAATTCCAAATTATACGATTTGGGAGACTGAAACAGTGTCGTAACTTGTTGAAGAGAAAAAAATCTGGATCCATTCGTGAGGAAAAATACATCGTATATGCCAAACGTTTCTTAAACTTCTCCGAATAGTTTTGATTGAACTCCAAAAAAACACATTTTACTTTTTTCTTCATTCCTTCTCTTCTACATTCGATTTTTCCTCTCTCTTGAATCAAAATGCTGAACAGAGTAACCATACATGTTACGTCGGGTACGTCATTTCGGTACGTATATATATATATATATATATATTTACGTGACGACAGGTTCTCTCTCTACAGAAGTCCGATATCGATTTTTATTTCTCCTTTTCGACACACACACACACAGTTGACATTTTTAATGGAAGGTATGGAACGTCGGAAAAGAAAAAGAAAATAAAAAAACTCGCGTGGAAAAATTTCCTAGGTAGTTTTCTGTTGGAAAGTGAGTCTGGAATCCGATGGAAGAGGTTGTTGAACGGGAAAGTTTACGTGAGTTTAGTTCCAGTTCTGATTCTGAACGAAAGAAGTAATGATCTATCTCTACTGCTTTTTTTCCCCCCTTCAGTTGAGATACCGCAGGGCTTGGAGGTCGAGACACAGATCGGATTTTAAAGGAATATTTCTCTATTTTTTACACCCTTTTTCTAACACATTTTTCACCCCTGCATCAAAATATTTTTGTATAGATTGGATCTTTTCGAGATGATGAATATATGATACATGCTTAAAATTAAATTTTTCTGCGTTCATTATTCGTCTAGAACAGTGATTCCCAACGTGGGCGATGGAACGTTCCGGGGGGGGGGCTGTAGGAACTGTGTGTAGAGCATAGGATTCTATGGATTAGATTGCTTTGGGGGGGGGCTGATTGGAGAAAACAATTTCTGAAGAAGGGGGCGATGGGACAAAAAAGGTTGGGAAACTAAGGTCTAGGAGATCCTTTTTGTTGCACCACGGTAATTTTTTCTCGGCTAGTTAGACTAGGACCTACTAGCCTAGAGTTAGATTACTAGTTAGATACTAGTAGACTAGTATCTAACTAGTACCTCTATACACCTACTAGTTAGATTCATTGCTATTCCAAGCGGCAGGGTTCGATATTCTGTGTTCTTTTATATACTCCCAAGATGTTGGTGCCCTAACCCTTCGGTGTGGAAATCGCTGCGGTAGCAATCTTTTTCTATGGTCCTGCTGTTTTAGAAATTTTCTGAAAAGGACAAACCGGTTTTCAAAGTAGTGACATATCTATATATCTTTTGGCACTCTATGCCAGTGGTGCGGAAATAGTGGGTCACCAAATAAAAACTCGGTGCGCTTTTCCAAAATAAAAACTTCCAAATAAGAAATCCATTTTCAATTTGAAAATATGTAAAAAAACCTAAAAATTGTATTCATTCAGCTGAGCTAATTACCGTGTAATCATACAATGTTTTTTTTATGAAATTCTACTTGTACAATAATCAACATATCGGCTCCGTCTTGCCAGAATCTCGAATGTGCAATATCCTTGCAAGAAAAGAACGTGGGAGATCACGTTTGAATGTTTACTCTGTTAACATGGTTAAAGTAAACATTCAAATTTTCCATAGATGTTAGAGCAAACATGTATGGAAGTTATTTTCCTGAAATATCTTGTAACGTGTGTTTCAATAGGGTTACACATTCGCATTTTTGGCACACGTTAGATAGCAAAACAAGGTATACAAATGGCTGATTAATAACAAAAAAGAGGAAAATTTGTATATTCGTGTTTCTGGCATGCGGAGGACGATATGAAGTTAGTAGTTTTTAAGGGTAACTAGAGAGACTCACCCGATTTCAAAATTGTATATTTCTTAAAAATTAAAAACACGGAATAGAATGATAAGTAATATGTGAATATACAGGGGGAAATGTGTCTACGTTTTATAAACAATTTTTTTAATTGATTGATTAAGTCGATTTCAAGTGTAGAATCATTTTGAAATCGGGTGATTCTTTCTTTGTCACCCTGTATATGAAAATCAAGGACCATTCACCTCGCTACACTTCCATCTTGCTGAAGAAATATTAAGTACATAAAAAAACAATGTGAATAATTATATGATATTTAAAAAAATGAATATCTTTGGAAGTCAATATCGCCTAATTAAAATCGAAACAAGCATTCTGCAAAAGTGCTTTCGGAACACCAAATTTACTAGCATAAAATCGGAATGTCCTGAAAGAGACGCGAAACGATTGGTAGTACTGGAAATGTGGTGCTGGAGACGCATGGAGCGCATAAGCTGGACATTGAAAAGGTCAAATTCTAAGTAATAACACTGGTTGGAGAAAATCACCAAATCCTGGGAAAGATTAAATGCAGACGCCTGCACTGGTTGGGACATGTTCTCCGGCACGGCGGATTGCTGCGATACGTGATGGAAGACAGAACTGAAAATAAAAATTTCCAAGGCGGACAGTCACCTGGATCTCAACGCTACTAATAGACGCAAAATGTACCAGCTACAGCTAACTAAAGAACAAAGTCCAAGACAGAGGTGAGTGGAGGCTACTCCACATGGGGGCGAACCAGTCTTAGGATTGATGCACCATTGATGATGATGGGACTACAGCTGTGGTTTCCAAAGTCTGGGTCGTTATTGAACTGCGGCAAGGAGTGGAGGTCATGAGTGAAAAACGAAAACGTCCGCAAAAAAGAATTATTTTTATTTTTCGCAACAAAAGTAAAAATATGCCTTGCCCAAAAAAAATGCATCAATTCAGCTGAAAAGCTAGCTACTTACCACGCATGTATCATGCAATGCAATTTTCTCAAATTCTACATATGTAATAATCAGTTGATCAAGTTTATGCTGGGGGATTCAGAAATAACAAACCGATTTTGAAATATCTATTCTATAATATAAAATCACAAACAAACTCGAAAAGGGCCTGTTGCTAAGCAACCGAGTGACGGAAGTCTGTTACGGAAGTGGGTTCGATTCATATATCGATATTCACATTCATATATCGATATGATATCATATATCGATATTGGGTCGATATTCACATATCGGGACCCATTTGACCCATCGGGACCATGTTATGTGCATGTACCAAGAGGCTCCTACATCCTACAGCAGAGCCCTTAGGCTGGAATTTAGATTTCGAGCCCCCAAACCAGCTTTTCAGGGGCCCCTCTGTGATTAATTTATAGTGTGAAAAATCAAAAAGTGATAAGAATCGTTGTGGCCCCTGTCAGCCCTTCCTTTGTGGAGGGGGGGGGAGGTCCATGCCGAGAGGTATATATATGTATAATATACACACACAACAGCAGTGCTCCCAACACAGGGTCGGGGTACCCGGGGAAGATTTCACGTATAAGTAAAAAGTTTTCATTTCCAGGGGCCCTTGATGGATCTCATTGTTTTCTTGCTGCTTTAACGTTGAAAAATTTCGATAGCGGAAGCAAAAGATATATCCAGTCTGGGGCCCCACCAAAAGTAAGCGAATTGGTGTCCCGGGTAATTGGTTGGGGGGTCCTGGATTTTATTCGTTGGTAAAACGAATACAAATGAAAATTTTTCATGGCACTCGCTCCGGGGGATGACCGACAAGCTTCCAAGTCGGGGGCCCCATGTTTACAGGTTTCATTTTGGGTGCCCTGGATTTTATTTGTTGGTAAAACGAATACAAATGAAAATTTTTCATAGCACTCGCACCGGGGGATGACCGACAAGCTTCCAAGTCGGGGGCCCCATGTTTACAGGTTTCATTTTGGGGGCCCTGGATGAATCTCATTCTTTTCTGTTGTAGAATTTGCAACAGCGGAAGCCCGAGATAAAGCCAGTCTGGGGCCCCACCAAAAGTATGCGAATTGGTGTCCCGGGTAATTTTTTGGGGGCCCTGGATTTTATTCGTTCGTAAAACGAATACAAATGAAAATTTTTCATGGCACTCGCACCGGGGGATGACCGACAAGTTTCCAAGTCGGGGGCCCCATGTTTACAGGTTTCAATTTGGGGCCCTGGATTTTATTCGTTGGTAAAACGAATACAAATGAAAATTTTTCATGGCACTCGCACCGGGGGATGACCGACAAGCTTCCAAGTCGGGGGGCCCCATGTTTACAGGTTTGATTTTGGGGGCCCTGGATGAATCTCATTCTTTTCTGTTGTAGAATTTGCAACAGCCGAAGCCCGAGATAAAGCCAGTCTGGGGCCCCACCAAAAGTATGCGAATTGGTGTCCCGGGTAATTGGTTGGGGGCCCTGGATTTTATTCGTTGGTAAAACGAATACAAATGAAAATTTTTCATGGCACTCGCTCCGGGGGATGACCGACAAGCTTCCAAGTCGGGGCCCATGTTTACAGGTTTCATTTTGGGGGCCCTGGATGAATCTCATTCTTTTCTGTTGTAGAATTTGCAACAGCGGAAGCCCGAGATAAAGCCAGTCTGGGGCCCCACCAAAAGTATGCGAATTGGTGTCCCGGGTAATTTTTTGGGGGCCCTGGATTTTATTCGTTCGTAAAACGAATACAAATGAAAATTTTTCATGGCACTCGCACCGGGGGATGACCGACAAGCTTCCAAGTCGGGGGCCCCATGTTTACAGGTTTCATTTTGGGGCCCTGGATTTTATTCGTTGGTAAAACGAATACAAATGAAAATTTTTCATGGCACTCGCTCCGGGGGATGACCGACAAGCTTCCAAGTCGGGGCCCATGTTTACAGGTTTCATTTTGGGGGCCCTGGATGAATCTCATTCTTTTCTGTTGTAGAATTTGCAACAGCGGAAGCCCGAGATAAAGCCAGTCTGGGGCCCCACCAAAAGTATGCGAATTGGTGTCCCGGGTAATTTTTTGGGGGCCCTGGATTTTATTCGTTCGTAAAACGAATACAAATGAAAATTTTCCATGGCACTCGCACCGGGGGATGACCGACAAGCTTCCAAGTCGGGGGCCCCATGTTTACAGGTTTCATTTTGGGGCCCTGGATTTTATTCGTTGGTAAAACGAATACAAATGAAAATTTTTCATGGCACTCGCACCGGGGGATGACCGACAAGCTTCCAAGTCGGGGGCCCCATGTTTACAGGTTTCATTTTGGGGCCCTGGATTTTATTCGTTGGTAAAACGAATACAAATGAAAATTTTTCATGGCACTCGCACCGGGGGATGACCGACAAGCTTCCAAGTCGGGGGGCCCCATGTTTACAGGTTTGATTTTGGGGGCCCTGGATGAATCTCATTCTTTTCTGTTGTAGAATTTGCCACAGCCGAAACCCGAGATATAGCCAGTCTGGGGCCCCACTAAAAATCTGCGTATTGTGTCCCCGCTACTGGATGTGGGGCCCTGGATTTTATTCGTTGTAAAATTGATAAAAATGAAAAATTCTCACAGGGGGGGTGTCCGACAAGCTTGCAGGTCAGGGCTTCATGGAAATGTTGGCAGGTTGTAATTCGGTGCCCCTGAATGTATCTCATTGATTTTTGTGGTTTAACATTGTAAAATTTGCAACACATCGGTAGCCCAAGATATATCCAGTGTGGGGCCCCACTGAAATTCAGCGAATTGAATCTGGGGACCCCCATGGGGAGGTTTTCTGGGGATACTTGATGAATCTCATTTGTTTTTTGTTGCTTTATTATTATTTTCATTAAAATTCGCTTCTTCAGTAGGCTGGTGCTTTCACACGTCCCTTTCCCCTTTTCCATAGCACGCTGATGAAGTGGGACGAAATAAACAAGATATGTCCGGGAGAGAAGTGGGGGGGGGGGGGTTGGCCGCCAAAGGTGGCAGGGGGGCAGAGCCCCCCTAGTTTATATATATTTTTGAAAATTAAAAATGCGCAGAACGATTTGTAGTATTAGGTATAGATTGTGGACAATTAATAACACTAGTGTGTCGTTTGTGACATGCTTTTGATGAGAAGGAGTCATTGGAAATATTGAGAGGGCTTAAAAATAAAGAAACAATAGGAAGAAAGCTGGCGGGGGGAGGGGTTAAAAGTATCGTCAGGAGTACACCTCCTACTACTAATCAGATCGTGGCCCGTTGCACCGTCTCAATGAACAGGCGGAATCTGTATAAGCAGGTTATCTAGGACCATGCCAGAAAATGTATATGTGTTGTGAACCTAACCTGAAGTTTGTTTCTGTAAGGTTCGAACCCAGGTCCTCAAGATGCGGGTACGTCACCATGACCACTGAAATATCACAGCGGCTGAGGAGTACACTTGGCACACACTGTAATAGAAAATACTTCTGTACTTGAAAAATATATTTTTTAGTATTATATTTTATATTATATATTATTTTTTAGTAATATATTTTTTAGTATTATCAAGCAAGAGTGTTGCCGTGCCGCAATTATGTAAATGTTATGAATATTCAAAATAAGTATAACAAATCAACTAAAACTATTCCTACAAAAGGACGTCGCAAATATTTTTGCACTGGTTCCTGCGTTTGTTTACCAAGTTATCCACTCTGCAGCATTACGATGCGCAAGATACGCATTGTGTCCCAACTTGAGCACATTAATATTCCCTATTAAATTTTATATGGTTATAAATTTTTTCATTCTTGCAGTACTGCTGTATATTATTCGAACTTTCATATGGTAATGATTTATTTTTTGCCAAAGAGAGAAATATATATATATTTTCCATTTTCTGACTAATTGATGAACAAATCAGAACAAATTATTATTGGTTCAGTTGTTTATATCTGAAAAAAAAATCTGAAATGTGCTGACTGATTAAATATATTTTTCAAAAGAAGTTATATTTTAACAAAATTTCGTAAGAGAGCTGGATATTACTCCGCGAGCTGATGCAGCTATCGCCATCTGTTGAGAAAAACACGAAACGAGTTCTGAATACCATTCGAATTTCTAGAAAACTATTCAATGAAGTATATAACTGCAATAAAGTACTTTTCTTTTGTATCCAATTATATATAAAAAATACTTTTCAAAAATTGTCAAAATTTTTTTAACATATTTCAAATTTCATGACAGTAAATTATATATATATATATATATATATATATATATATATATATATATATATATATATATAAAACACTAATTTTAATAACTAGACACCCAAGAAAAGAATGACAATTTACTTCAGATTAGCCTATTGCAGATGCAGCTAGTTCCAATATGCACCGTTTGGGTTCCCCCCGAGAAACAAATTTACTGTCGTGACTTGAAAGGTGAATGAACGTTATACAGAGCTCCGAGCTCAAAAGAGCCTATTTGAAGAAGGGGGGGGGGGAAATGTAACAAAATTGCCACATTTAATATCTTCGTTCATGAAGACTGTCTTAAACGTTGTTTTGAATGATGAACTAATGAATGTTTGAATATTTACAAAAAATATGCACGTGTAGGAAAGCGCGCACACATTTTTCGAAATTGGGACGCATTTTTTGTATGGACTATATTTTTACGCCTTAGATGTTTCTCTCAGAAACTCACAATCATTATAATTGGAAATCTCTCTGAGATGCTGGTTACACGACCTTTCTTGTTTTCCGAAGTAGTTTCGAGCTAGTTTCTTGACGTGGGAATACATGGGTGACACCTTCATCACTGCTACATTTACATTAGACTTTGATTCTATGCTTTATCGACAGACGGAAGTGATGATAAAAATAGTCTGATTTCATCTACACGTATAAAATATGCCAATAAATGATAACACGGAAAAAAATAGTTTTAAAAAAGAGTCAATAAAATCTATAAATGTCAAGATTCGATTCGAAAGTATAGATAGATAGATGAAACCGCTCCAACCTCGGACTGATGTAAAGCACCTTACTTCCGTTACATCCAAAGAGGCAGAGTTGTGTCGGAAGAGTTAGCAACAATTTATAATGGTAGTTCCCCGTGCTCGCAAGTATTGAATCACTCGCGTCGTTGTCCCCATGAAGACAGTGATCAACTCGATGCGACGTGCACAAAATTTGACTAAAATGGACAGCTGAACCCAATGAAAAATTTGAAAAGAATAAAAAGATTAGAAAGGAAGTGATAAATGTTTTAAGACAAAAATGTGGAGGACATTGGGGGGAGTTATAAATATGTTGAAATAGGAGACAGGACTTGAAAAATCTTGCAAAGTTACTTGCGTTTCATCTCCTGGATTTTGTGCCGTAAAAAGATTATGGCACTGTGTGATCACGAAAACTTTGTGCGTTGTCGGAAAAGAAAAGAAAAGCAATAAACAATTTATTACCATGGGGGTAATAAATAATCACATCCGTGATAATTAATTACCCCACGGTGAATGCGAGAAAGAAAGCTTTATGAAATCTGTTGGAGACTTACTTATTCCTAGAAACAACCAGGATACCTGCTGATCCCTAGAATTACCGTACTTGGTATGTACGTTCTTGTAAGAAGCTTGCGAACGCACAGAAATTCGCGTTCATTTTTATACATTTCATTATTCCTCAACTGCTGCTCTAATTAAAATCTCTTCTTCAACAAAACGTAGCGGCGATCCGCCATATCAGTGACACTGTAGACCGATTTGAATCGTCCTTGCTAGAAATAAGTGGAAAGATCGCCACTGCTGCTCAAGATAGACAAAAGTTGAGGGTGGAGTGCGATGCTAAGTTTGTGAGCTAAAAAACCGTTTCGATGCTGTTCGATGCTCTATTCCCGGAAAAAAAAAATTTAATTTTTCATGGCCTTAACATTCAATCAAAGAGTTCTGCTCAATGTATTGCAGCATTCTGGGAAGATATCGAAAAAAACTTGTTAATCAACAATTCCAAATCAGTCTTGATTGACACTGCGCATCCCCTCCCATCTCGTGGATTCAAACGAACCCGCATCCAATTTATTGTGAAGTTGATGTGCCGTGAGGATAAAAACCGTATTCTTCAAATATTTCGTAAGTGCGGAAAAACCGATCTCCAGGTGCCAACAGTGCTCGGGAAGTGTACGTCACAGAGGATGACTGTTTCAAAACGAGAGCGATTCGTCGCCATCTCATCGAGGAAATGAGAACTGCCATACAAGATGGAAAGAGTATTCACCTCAAAACAGATACTCCAAGATTGACAATGTTTGGTACACATACGATATGAGCTTCGGCTGTCTCGTTGAACTAGGAAAACTAACCGCCCGACCCTAGACTAGGGCGTGAGAATCATTAGGACCGCACCTGGATTGCCGAATTTGCGACAACCTGAATTTCCGATCGTCCAAGTTTGTCATACGAACTTTCGAACTAGAATGTTTGCGGTCTTCTTTCTAAACTATCTGATCAAGAATTCGTCACCCGTCTGGTCAGGTAGCCGCTGTGGTGGTCGAGTGGTCATGGTGACGGACTCGCATCGTGAAGATCCGGGTTCGAACCCCACCGGTGCCGCAGTGGTGGTCGGCTGAAGTTAGTTTTATGTGGCTCCCAACTTCAAGGAACGAATGCGAGCCGATCTCCTCGTTAAAATGTCTCGCCACAGAGAGCAACAGGCCTACAACGTTACAAATATTCAATAATTACACTTAACTCACAATTTGAAGTATAGATGGCAGCACTGAAATAAAAAAACACACTAGATACACACTCGACTGTTAGGTGCACTTACTTGTTCTAGACTCCCACAAACCTAGGCTGTAAGAGATCTCGGCAACCGAATAAATCCTGTGGCAGGGACCCTAACGTGTTCATTCATTCATTCGTCTGATCAGATATGACATATTCGCTTTATCTG
This sequence comes from Pholcus phalangioides, assembly GCF_987345545.1. Taxonomy (NCBI): domain Eukaryota; kingdom Metazoa; phylum Arthropoda; class Arachnida; order Araneae; family Pholcidae; genus Pholcus; species Pholcus phalangioides. Next base: position 23,319,006 of record NW_028301628.1, read on the forward strand.
TGGCGCTTTATATAAAAATTTCTCTGCTCGTAATATTTGGAATAATTATAACCTAATTACGGTGGATGGAGCGAAGTGGAGCGATTTACGAACCCCGAGTATTTTACTGAAAAATGAATTTTCAATATTTGTAAAATTGAATAACACACCTCTCTTGCTCAATCATGGCCAGTTGGTGACTTGCTGTAGACAAGTCAAATTTGCTTAGCATCAGTCCGGGGTTTTGAGCGGTTCTATCTATCTATCTGTAGACAAGTCACCTGCAGCTCCTGAATCGGCATGAAAAATCTTGAAACCTATAGTTCATTACGCTCCCAGGAAACGCTTGCGTCCTAAAATCCGTGAATGGCACACAGTCGGAACCTTGGCACAAAGTCACCCCAGTTTACGGTAGTTAGTACGTATTGCTTTGAATTGCTTTTTTTTTCTGTGGCAAGAAGTGCCTTAATAAGAAAGATTGACAAGATACTTATTTATTTTTTTAATTTCGATACATTTTTTCATACTTCGTTGGTATTTTAGTATTTTTCTTCAGTTTCGCTGCACGTGAATGTGGGCATCTCTATGAGTTTATTCCAATCTGATATATTCCTGGCAATAGTTCTCTGGTTATAGAGTTTCAAGGTGTCAAAGCTTTTATTAATCGAATCAAAACATCTCAAAAATAGTTGACCACTTCCCCAGTGGCTCGGATAGTATTTTTGTGTATGTGTCAGTGTCTTGATTAATGCATGCCTCAATAGCGCAGTAGGCAGCGCGTCAGTTTCATAATCAACTCATAGAGTGATCTGAAGGTCGTGAGTTCGATCCTCACCTGGGGGATGTTGTTTTTCTCTCCAGTGTGGCCCAACCCTTAGAGTTGATGTGCTTATAGCCCATATGAGTCAGAGCCTGGGTCATATCCGGCACAACAGTGTCTTTGTCCGACAAAAGGCATTTTCATTTCCTTACCAACTCTACTGATTGGAAATTTCCGTGTGGCGATATATGACCGGAATCGGCATGCGGTAAAGTAGTAGTGTATTGATTATCAATACGTGGCGAGCCTATTTTATGCTATGAAGTTCAAGTGCTGAGCTGGACTTATCTTTAAAAATTTACATGTCCGGTCAGGCATGCGACTTAAAATTATATTATGCCCGAATTACTATTTTACATGCACAAACAAAACTACCTAACTATTGTGGATTTACTTATTTCTTCTAGCGCACAGAATAGTTTCTAAATAACCATTTGGGAGTTACAGTCTTATAAACCTTATTATACATCGTGGCCAGAAACCCCTTACTTTACGAGAAACCTTTGTTCTTCTCAACCGGCTATGGAAAAAATACATCATACATTAGAAAAATTATCCAAACAACGTGCCCATTTCATTTGTGTCATTTATTTTACTCAAGTCCCCTAGTAAACTTTCTGTTTATGCTGCATTACATACCACAAGTTACAATATTTGTTCTAATTACGCACCAGTAGACTTACTATGATGAGTTGCAAAATGACTGATTGCCATTTGTCGCCCGGAATTGTGGCGATTTTAGTAACGTCAAAATTTAACTAATTTTGACGTTACTAAAATCGCCACAATTTGTTGTGGAGTTCTTTATTTCAAATGTCACAAAAAAAAGTGATGGTGGAGAAACACTCGCATCTCCGTTAATAGTCATGATAAAAACACGAAAGAGTTTCAATATATTATTTACCATGTGCCGGTGTCGTGCATGTTGTTCAAGAAAAATACATGCCCAGGTTTTCCGTTATTCCGATTGAAAAAGTTTTAAGTTAATGTGTTGGTTGGTCCTTCATAATTCATGTTAATGTAACCATAAATCATCCGGCAAAGTTAACGAAAAGAATTCCCCCAGAGAAAAATTCATTGACAACCGTTAGTGACCCAGTGAGTCAGTAAATGAATAAGTGAGGGAGTTAGTGAGTGAACGAAGGGGATGAAAATTGAGTGGACTAATAAGCAATAGACCGAGTGGGCACGTAAGTGAGCGAATGAGCATGTAAGTCAGTTAGTCAACATTTTCAGTCCACTTGCAAGATATGTGATATGGACGCTTCTTGCTGGCCAAAAACTGGTGAACCTATCGTGTTGTTTGCACACTGATACTATTCTTTAGGGCAGGAGTTCTCTCAAAATTTTCCACCCGTGGCGCCCTTTTTCCCTAATCAACGCTTATCCGTCGTTCTCCCAGAGCAGTTTATCAAGCAATCTCTTCGAAAAACCTTTGTTAGGGCCGCTGTTCAGTGGCACCCCTGACAAAGGTTGGTGGCACACAGTTGGAGAACCCCTGCTTTAGGGGAAATCTTTCTTGGGTAGGAGGTTGTGCATCCCGGATGTTAGTGAATGGGATATTGGGTGAGTGTGCAAGTGAGTGGATGAGTGACCTTAAATAGCTTTCAGAATCAACTCTACAAATATTCAGGCGTATTCGGTTATATTCGACATGGTTCACGTATGAATTTATTAACAACATCTCATCGACTTAAAACACGCCGACGACTATTCATCAACAGAAAACTCTTCAATAACAACTTATCGACGGAAAAGTCATTAGAAGCGTCAATGTCAAAACATAAATTCTCACCTGCACATTGAGATATTATTTATTCAAATATACATCGAAATAACCAATCATTATCAATAAATAATCATAGATAAAAACAATATCAAAAAAATATCATATCGATGAATTTGTTGTCTAGGAATTACTAATTTATCATACAAGTAGATAGTTTGTGTAATTGTTTTATTTTAATATACACTAATCTCTTACATTACAAAATAATTTCACGGATATCAAAATTAAGCATTTTACGAAAGTTTTTCTGTATTATTCCTGGCTTTTAACGGAGAGGAAAATCCTAAAAAGTATTATTAAGAAACAACCACATAAAAGCATAATGCCATGCGTCCTTTCAGTGTGTGACTCAATTGAACACATTCCTTTATTAAAATGTATTCTTTCTTTTATCCGTTTTTAAATGCCAGGACAGGAATTCTTTACATATCATACTTCTTGAACGTACAAATTCTGGAATCTGAAAGAACTGCTTATACATTCAACATATTTTTTTTTTCTGTGTCTCTTCTTTCTCATCCCACCGTCAACTTTTCTCATTCCATATCTAAATGCATTTCTTAAATTCTTCGCAGGAAAAATGGGAATTTAAAATTTCCATAATAATAAAACAGCTGAAGACGACGCAAATCATCTCTTACGTCATTTTTATGCTATTTTGCTCTTAGAATTTCTTGAAGTTGACAAGTATATCTCGAATAAAAGAAAAATAATATTTTCTACAGAAGTAATAGCAATAATAAAAAAAATTAACTTTTTTTTTTTCTCGGGTGGAATCTCTGTTGCGGAATGCTCTCTTAAAAACGCATTCGTTTCTACATGTATTTTATTTTTTTTCCTCTTATAACGTTTTTCCCGAGGAAAGAGAGAGAGAACACGTTAAGCTAGAAATCAATTCTCAAAAGCAAACAAAAGATCCACTTAAAAGAAAAAAAATAATAATAATAGGAAAATTATAATAAATAAGGAGAAAGGAATCTTTGCTCTTCGTTTCGGAGAATTGTTAAAATGTGTCTCGACGGCTCCTTCATTCATACGAAAAAAGCGAAAAAATAAAATAGCAATCGTTAAATGGTCAGAAAAACCTTAGGAAGCAGCTTTTCGTTCTCGAACTCATTTTATTTTTTGTATGTCCCTCCTTTTCTTAAAACATCCGATTGCTAATCAATATGAAATGCCAGTTTTCATTGGCATTAATGTCTTTTTTCGCTTTTTTTCCCCCTCTTACACATTCGGAAAAGTATTTGCATTATCATAATAACTTAGCGTAATACAAATTCCGAACAGGAGTAACGTATTGGAAGAATAATAATTCTCAATATATATTTTTTTTCTCCCCATCATTTCGAGTTTAGTTTTGGGAATGTTTTACGAAAGTATTTATCTAAAAAGCTTTCAGTGCTGACATAAAGATATATCTGTGCTATTCAATTATAATAATTTTAAATTTTTTGCCTATAGATCAACATATGCCTTTGAATATTTTTATAGAAGATTCAAAATATTTACTTTTGATTTTTTTTATGGTAAATATTTTCAAATATAAAAATATGTGAAAATATTATGATTTCTCGATTCATATAAATTATTGTCTTTCTATAAGAATTCTTACGGTTTTTATTTATGCGATGTAACACATGTTTTTTCTTAATCTAAAAGTATTTTTTTTAGAAATCTAAAGTCAAACTGTTGTTTATGCATACAGCAGAACTTGAAGTGTGGCAACCGTCAAGTTATAACGAACAAAATTCTCGGTCCCATCTCATAGGAAATTGAAATATCGAATCGGATATAAAAAGCCAATTTTTTGTTTTTTAATAGTTTGCTGTAACAGGAGTTCCTAGAATAGATAAACCTACACGATTACAATTTGTGTATACATTCGACGACACACAAACCTTAACTCGATACGTCAATATATCGATTTTTTTAACCAATCCAAATTTATAGAGCACCCAGTACATTGTGAAATACTTCTTTTTTTCAGCATAAGTTTCCATTAAACTCATCTAATCTGCGTGAACGAATATGCTATCCGAAATTTTTAATGCAAAGCTATCGAGATTTTTGGAAGGGGGGGGGGGAATGGTGCACGGAAATTTTCCAAAAAACACATTTTCGAATTTTTCAGTTTTCAAATACTATGAAATTTTCTGCATCTGTGTTCAAGTTTTTGTGCTATTTGTGTCAAAATATTTTTTAAATATTTAAATATAAACTGCTGCAGGCATTATATATGTTAATGCTTTCCTCTAAAATGTTCTTTTCTCAGAACTAAAACAAACGTTTTTTGTTAGATAAGAAACATTTTTTGGAACACCCGTCCTTCAAATGTCTTGAAACTGGGTAAATTTTGGTTATATTTGAAGAAGATGCATGTGTTTAATTTAAAATTCGAGAAAAAATAACAAACAGTTAAAATCCTAAATGCTCATGTTAAATTATATAAAAACATAGTATTTGAGGGATAGTGATAGTGATAGTGATAGGAACCGAGAGAAACCCAGGCTCTGTCACACTCAGTGATATAAGCACATTGTCCCTGGGGACTCGGGTGCCTCCGGGGAAACCTAACCATTTATTGATCTTGAGAAAGATATATTACATACATGGGCAGGTGCCATTACGCACCTCGCCAGTAAACAAGTATAAAATTTGTAATCGAAAAATGGTGATTCTGTAAATAAATCACAATTGTAAATCACAGATTATAAATCGCATAATAATCGTCATAATCGGGAATAGTTCTTGATAAAATGTGATCTGCTTCTCTTCAGGGATTTTCATTGGATCAGTAACTATCACATCAATGAAAGCTGTCAATCTACTGCTGGGTTGATCTAATCGCTGCACCGTGGGGTTTGATTTGGTCCAAAGACATTCGTCAGTAATTGCTGCCTGTATCCAGCTTTTCGATAAGCCAGCGTGGAGTATTTGAGGGAGAAAAATCAAGTGCCTAAAGTGAATTGAAAAGAGTTTCAATGTCCCTTAGAGGAAGAACATCTTTCCCATAGGAAAGCATTAGAACCCAAGATCATGCACCAACCCCTTGAATAAGTCTAACTGTAAGAGGTACAGGTGGTCCCAATTTTTTTTCTTAGCCGATATCTCTCTACAACTGTTGACTTCAGATACGTACTTCCAGTTACAAAAAGTTTTCAAATAATGTGATGTTACTCAAAATGCATTATATTTCCCAAGCGGTCGTATATAAAAATAGAGCAATTTACTTTTATGTAGATCCTGTGGGCTAAAACTTCCAATTGGTGAAATGTGAAAGTGGCTCTGAGAAGTCATGTACGGAAAATTCTTTCAAGTATTTTTTAGCATTCATCAATGATTCAGGGCGTGGCTCACAAATTGTGAAACACAAAAAAAAAAAATGGAAAACATTTTTAACTGTCAAAATAATTGTCAAAAAATGTAATTGCTATTTATTGTGAACAAAAAAAAAGTAAATAAAATAAATGATTTGATTCCATTTGTATATAGTCCCTGAAAATAGGAACTTTCGAGCCAAAGAAAAAACATAGTAATAAGTTGCAAAAACACGGTGGTTTCTTTTCATACTTCGAGAAATATTGCATTTAAAAATGTGCAACCTTTTGCAAATGGCTTTTGAGAGCGGGATCTACATTTCAATAACTGGAAGTTTTATCGGTTATTTTTCACACGGTTAATTTCTTTACTTGGCTTATGTGTATCACCCCTCAAATAAATTTTGAAATTTTAAATAATTGCACGTCATTTGAAAACTTTGTTATTGAAAGTACGCAGAGATATCTGCTGTGCAAACAATTTCGGACAGTCTGTATGTGGACATAGCGGTTAACAAGCCAATTCACTGGATTCTTAGACTATAATTATTTAAGAATTTTTGGAAAACTCTCTGTGAATCGCAGCTCACGGAACATTATATGACGTCAAATCCGGGAGAACACAATATACTTACGTTGTTTACTTTTCCTTTGAAACACTGATTGAAAACACAGGATTACTACATGTGCTCATTCATTTAAGAAAATGTAAATTGTAATCATTTAAGAGAAAACATTCTTTATATACACGTCATCAGTGTTTTAGATAATCATTCTGAATTCTAAAAATATCCACATAATCCTCTAATGATTACAAAACAATGCCGTTAATACAACCTAAAATTTTGTTGACTAAAATGTTACCTGATGTATTCTACTTTAGAAAACGCTTCAAAATACACATGAGAATCGTCTGAATAAATACAACATGCGAAGATGACTCTTGGAAACTACTGCGCGCTACTGATTTATTAAGCAACGGAACCAAAAATTTCTAAAGGATAAAATATGATTCCAATCTTAATGAAAAGCAGCTCCGTTCGTTTTAATAACATTAACATCTTCCAGGAAATTTGTATAGAAACAGACTTTTACTAATGAATTTTCTGAATTCAATGCTTTTTGGAAAGAAGCGACCTCCCCCACCAGCCTTATTCATTATGCGTAAGCACCGGAGTTAAAGCTATTAACGTTATAACGAATGGCACGGAGTGAAAATCCGGAGTGTTTGGGAAAATCCCCTGTTGAATTCAACGAAACAAAATCTCCAAAATTTGAGTGATATTGAGAACGTTTTACTAATAATCCTAGTTTACAAAATTAATTCCTCTGGGAGGAATCCGGGATTCTTTGTCGAATTTTGCTGGAACTTATAACATTTCGAGGAAGGGTTCTCTTATTCGCATGAAGAATTACTGCGGTGTGGGTAGCAAAATCGTCATTCAAATGAATACCTGTATATTTCAATTAGAGAAATTATTGTGGCATTTGAATCCCAGTATGGGGTATCAAATGATATCCATTTTTACAACAAAATAACATATACTGTGAATAAAAATGTTCTTTATGCTCGCCACATTTTTATAGATCACTTTAGTGGCTCTTGGCACATTTCCAGATCATTTAAGTCACTCGAATTGCATTTCCGGATTACTTAAACTCCCTACCGTACATGTCCGGATCACCTGAAGCGGCCCACAACACACTTCGAAAAAAAAATTCCGGGTTTAAACGAAAACAAAACTTTAATGAACTCCGTATTCATCAGAAAAAAAAACCACAATCTGTCATTTGTTTGGAAAAGCGGTAACAACACACTATCTCGGACGGACCCAAGGAGCGCCAAGGCCATCCGCACGAGAAAATATATAAGTAAAAAGGATTAAGCACAACGCCCATCTGGTGGCGCTTTACCGAACTGTACATACTTCTTCCCAAATTAATTATTATAAATTAGAGTCACGAGGGACCCGACCCTTGGTGATCTTGGTGATAGTTCGTTTGTGAATGCCCTTGCAAGTCTTCACCGTGACTACACGAAGGAGTTCATCAGTTCCGGGATGCGTTTCCACAGTTTCGTCAATCGGCCAGTTTGATGGTGGAAGGTTGCTCTCTTTAAGTGTAACTCTACTTTGCACACATGTGTCACATGCCTTTACTGCAGAGAATGGAGACATTCAATGTACCATCAAAAAACTGGTCTTCAGATTCCGGACAAGTTGCCACGGATGTTTCACATCGTCGACTTCTTCTGAAACTGAGCACAGTATATCGGCAGTCAAAAAATGAGAAGGTGACAATACTTTCACAGGCTCTATGTTTTCATTGTTGTGAGCCGCCAATGGTATAGAATTGAGTATCCCTCCGATTTGACAAACTAGAGTTGATAGCTCTTTAAATGTTAGGCGTGAATCTCAAACGCGCGACTCTTTTCAAATGAAACTTGACTGATTCAATTCCGGCCTCCCAAGTCCTCCAAAATCAAGGAAGAAAGGTCATACCATGTGCCACTAAATGGAACGTTGATGCAGGTAAGATTTCTTGATCACTGTCTATACATCATTCGGGAACAACGTTAGTTTATCGAGCTTGTACACCGACGAAGTTCGTTGGATTATCACTGGCGCGCAACATTATCAATGGCACGCCACGTCGAGCATTCAATCTCTTCAAGGTTGCATTTAATGATTCCGATGAGAGTTCATTCAAAATTTCGAAGTGTGCAGCCTTAGTTGAAAAGCATATGGCGTTAAATAGAAGCGTCAGACAAGCATACAGATTCCCAACGTGAGATGCACAAATAACAAGCATACTAATTTCATGATCTTCTGGCAGAATGATCGATTGTTTGGCTCCATATGTCAATTTTGATCGTTGAATCATGCCTCCAGCATCATCCTTATCAATAAATGGATATTTCAATAGTCTTCCGTTATGAATATAATCGATGTCATCGTTGAAGAACAGTCTTAACCCCACCAAATGATCACTTTCATTACATGGTCTGTCTCAGATAGCTACAATGGCTTCACAGTGGGTTTTGTCTCGAAGCGTTTTGACAAAAACCTGCAACAGTACGTAACGATATGATTGATTTTGGAAAGATATGAATATTTTTCAAATAAATCGCTCGGGGCGTCATTGATGAATGTGGTATATGAGAATATTGGATCCAGTCTTTCTTCAGGTATAGGTAATGATTTCAGCAAGTTACCATTTGGTTTAGGCCAGGTCGTAGATGGATCACGGAGAAATGATAGTCGTTGCCACCAGAAATCACATCCTTGCAACAGGTCAGGACTAATTCTTCGAGACGCAAGATTGTCCTTTGATGTGACGTGATTCCACACACTTGCTGGCAGCGTATCGAGAGTCTATTCCGGTTGACGACAAAGGTTTTCTATCTTGGTGGATGTGACGACAACCAAGACAGAACCACTCTGGAATCAGTCCATGCAAAAACTTGAATTTATGGTAGCTTGATAAATTTCAATACCGATCTAAACAGCTGAGCTAGCAGGAATGCACCACAGAGTTCAAATTTTGGGATCCTCACGTTGTTTCACAGGTGATAGCTTTTAGTCTTGAACACAAACAGAGTGACCTTAGTACGATCAGAATTTCCTTGACAGTAATAAATCACATCAGCATAAGATTGAGCAGAGGAATCACAAAATCCATGCAATGCTACCGGACCACCTGATGCTGATACATAACAAGGCACTTTTAACACATTGATGATATTAAAATGAGCTTGAAACTCAAGCCATTCTTTCGTTAGAACATCGGGTAATTGATCGTCCTAATCACATTTCACAACTCATAACTTTTGGTAGAATATTTTCATCCGTAATACACTCATGTCCATAAATTAAGGATAATTCAGAATCACACGGAAATCGAAAACAAAATTTCGCGTGTAGAATTATCAAACACATCTGCAAGAATGATATGCAAATTTCAGGAAGCCACCACATGATGCCGATAGTACGTCACAATGACGAGAGTGTAAGGGGCGGGGGGGGTATATAAGAAATGGTGGCAAAGAAGTAAAATTGTTCACAAGAGTTCTGTAAGGCGCTCAGTGCCATAAGCGAATAGTTATGACACGGAGGACGCATGTGAATGATTTTTTACGTGGTAGAATTATCGGTCGCCTGGAATGTGGGTGTACTCAGATGGAAGTATCCGAGGAACTTGGAATCGCCCAAAGTGTCATCTCTAGGCTTTGGCAACGATTCCAAGATAACGGAAATATCAGTAGACGTTACAGTACAGGTCACCCCCGAGTTACAATGCCGAATGAAGACCGGTATTTGGCAGTAACTGCCAAAAGAAGCAGACGGAGCACAGCATCCGACCTGTCTCGTCAGCTATCTGCAGCTACGGGTACCACAGTTTCAAGGCAAACCGTGTACAGACGTTTGAAAGATATTGGTCTATATGCTCGCAGACCTGTCAGATGTGTTTCGCTCACAGCAACTCACTGTCGGCAGCGATTAGCCTGGAGTAGAGAACATGCAATGTGGACATCGTCACAGTGGGCTTGTGTGATATTTTCCGACGAGTCCAGGTTTAGCTTGCAGTCTGATTCACGTCGGACTTGCATATGGAGAACGCCAGGTACCCGTTACCACCAAGACAGCATCATTGAACGACACCGTTACGGTGTTGCAGCATTGCTCGTTTGGGGTGGAATTATACTGGGTTCCAGAACAGATCTGCATGTTCAAACCGGAACCATGAAAGCCTAAATTTATCGGGACATCATTCTGGAACAACATGTACGTTTGTTTAGGGGTGCCATGGGCGCAGAATTTGTGTTTATGGATGACAACGAGTCCTCACCGAGCAAACACCGTAAACGAATGCCTTGAATCTGAGGATATAACCCGTATGGAATGGCCAGCATTCTCGCCTGACTTGAATCCGATAGAGCATGTGTGGGACATGCTTGGCCGACGAGTTGCAGCCTGTCAACCACCTCCTACATGTGTACCGGAACTTCGGAGAGCATTGCTTGCTGAGTGGAGTGATCTTCCCCAAGATCAAATCGATAATTTGATACTCATCATGCCTAGGCGTTGTACGGACTGTATTTCAGGGACGGACTGTCGCATGGGAGACATACAATGTATTAACCATCATACCAACAATGTAATAGTAAGTTTTTGTAAAGGAGACATATTTTACAATTGCTCCAGGGAGCAAAAATCTTAGTTTTTATGAATGGTCTCATGCATACACCATCGTTTTTGTTCTTTGGTTTAATAAATGGGCTTTATGAATAAGTAACGTTTGTTTTGTTTCTGAACCTTTATCTGCCGGAGCTGGCATTATCATTAATTTATGGACATGAGTGTATATATGAGGATATTTAATCCCATTGGATGGAATATCTGAACAGATCGTGAGAGGATCGCGTTTCGTCAAGTGATAATCAATGTTCAAACAAGGTGTGAAGAAAAATGCCTTATCCACAGAGCTCCAGTTCAATCCCAAGACCTTAGACTGTTCGTTAGTGTCAATTGCAATGTTTTAGTCATCCCAATCTGCATCTAACTCCCTTAGCAGCGATTGCGAATTCGATCTCCACTTACGAAGCTACAAATGTATGATTCGAAGTAACGAAGATACTTGTGAGCACAACAGCTTGGCATCATCCGCGATATCTGCACCGGATTGCAAATCCTCTAAGTAGAAATTATTAGAAATGATTCTTGCTGCATCCGGAAAATCGCTTTGACTGTCAATGCTTATTTGCTTAAAGCATCTCGTAGCCATAAACGACGAGCGGTGACAGTTTGTAATTTTTACACAGCGGCAGGGTCAGAGGAATTTTCACACCATAAAATATGTTTACATGATTGATCAGATGGAGACACAAGTAGCGATGTCTACCTAAAATGCAATTTTATGAAGTCGAAAAGCGAGCAATATTTCAAATACATCACGTTGGAGTTTCGGACCAACAACATGAATGTAATTCAAAGAAACGGAATTCATACTAGCACACGAACCATCAAAAACGACTCTCGACTTTGTGAGCGATTCTAAACATATCTTACTAATATTTTTTTAATAATAAATAGGAATACTACCTACATATCATCTACGACATCAGTCATTAATGAAAATCATAGTACATGGTGGAAATCGTACTCTCAAATTTAGTCTCAAAAATAGAAATTATTTTTATGTATATATAAAATGTATTATTCACATTCTGTACATTTCTCTCCGAGAATATAAATGCTATTCCGGAATGCTATAGGAATACGTACCTATATATATATATATATATACTTAAAGTGGAGCTTATATGCTGAATATGCATCCTAAGATCACATAATTTATCTTTTGGAATTTCAACAGCGGAAAACCAACCCTATCGCACGTCCAAAAGGAAAATTTATCTCGTCCATTTTGCATTGTATTCGCGGGATTTATGATCCCATTTATGAGATATCACAAGCTATAGCTCATCCACAGCAACGACATACTGCTGACATGCTGTGAGTTTTATCGGGCTTTATGTCAAGTGATATCTGGAACGTATATCATCGATATCTCGTACGTGAATCATCGTTTTTAGTGGTTCCTTACGAGCAGCATTGCCGCGTGTACATATATATATACCTTGCAATGAAGAGAACGCTATGCATAGTACCAGGGAATCACTTTCTCTTGTATTGCTACGGTAGAGGTTTAATTCACTACTACTTTACCTGAACTAGGATTATTTCACCCTCTCACCACTACATCTCTTTATTAAAATTTTACTACTTTTCGTATCACATTTCCGAAAGAAAAAAAAAAATTAATGTTATTTCTTTTTTACCATCTGACCAGTAAAATTTTAATTTATAGCTAATTCCGTAGTAATTGAACACAATTATGTCCAATTCATTTTTCATAAATGTATGTATATTTTTTCAATTTTTATTATTCTCTACCATCTTCTATTCTTTAAGTAAATATTTATATCACGGTAATGCTAAATGAAACAAATACGGTAAATGCGAGATATACAGAAAACTGGATGTTGTGAAGATATTTTTTTAAGGACGCTTTATTAAGGGGGGAAAAAAACTCATCTCTGCCTCTACCGGAAGTCAAACCGAGGTCCCTCGTTTGCCGGATGAGTGCTCTGACCACTAAGCTACAGAGATTTTCCTTCATTGGAGCGTATATATCCCGAACGGGACAGCGACACGATCAGCTAATAGCTCATGGACAACAAGCCACCAGATTAACAAGCGGAGAGCGACATCATGTCATATATATACATATATAAAGCCATCTGGTGGCTCATCGTTCATGAGCAATTAGCTGATCACGTCCCGTTCGGGATATATACGCTCCAATGAAGGAAAATCTCTATCTCCTCTACTCGTCCGGCGACCGAGGGACCCATGTTCGATTCCCGGTAGAGGCAAAGATGAGTTTTTCCTTCCTGAAAAAATCAACATCTCAAAAAAGTAAATATCTTCACAACATCCAGTTTTCTATATATCGTGTATTAACAAGTGAGGAGCGAGATCATATCATATAAATACAGTAAAATCTCTCTTTTGCGGACACCGGTGCGACAAGAAAATCTGTTCTGTGTATCTTTGTTGTGTATTTACTGATTTGAACTGAAAGGGAAAAGTTTATTCATACGGCTATCTTGAAGTTTTGAGTGCACAGTCGAATCCCGTTATAACGAAGCCAAGAGACCAGAGAAATCACTGCGTTAAAACGAAATTTCGTTATAAATGAATTCCAGGTTACCTAGCATTGTTCCTATGAAAACTTATTTGGGGGATTAGAAAAGTGTTCGTTAAAACGAGATTTCCGCTGTAACGGTATTCGTTAAAAAGGAATTCAACTGTATTAGCACGAAGCTTTACATGGTATATTATTCGTATACCATGGTTTCGAAAAGATTCTCTAATTTTGAACCCGTGCATGTGGAACGGTACACAATTACTTCTCTCTCTCTCTCTCTCTCTCTCTCTCTCTTTTCAGTTTCTACATTGAATCAATGCATAATAAGCATGACAAAATTGTCTGGAAAATATATTAAGCGTCCCTGATATGTTATACAGGATCATTTAATCTTGCAGCATTTTACTGGCAAACACTGATCCTAGAGTATACTTCCAGTTAGAGAAAGTATCCTAATAACATATAGATCTCAAATACGTCATTCACCTGTTGCATACGTCATTGCAACATGTTATTTAGTTATCAAAAGATAAAAATTCACTGTTTTTACGGGTATCCTGGGCCAAAAAAAACCCATATGGCAAGTTTTTGCCCTGTCTTTCGTGATGCCAACAAAAACATTCCACGTTTTTAAGTGAAATATTCCCTGAGATATTTTAATTCAAAATTCGGAAAAAAAGCTGGGGAAAAAATAATCATAAAAACGAAGA